>NC_136949.1:6804167-6806667 GCF_949987615.1 Pollachius pollachius
TCAAGGCCACCCCCGGTGTAAGATGTCGACAATAATCACCCATAAGTCAAACCCTGCCATAGGTTTGTTAATTATATAAAAATAATATGCGATTTTATTTGTAGCAGTATTAAAACAATAGAAAGGTTAGAAAATTATGATCTACATTTTTACAACATTTCCTCACGGTTTTCTTCCTAAAACATCTTTGCCGCTAATTTCAATGCTATCGACTAACCCAGCTCACTTCCTCATCCACTATCTCCGTCCATGCAGGCCTTTAGACGAGCGCCATCAATACTTTACCAGCAAGCAATCCTACACTCGCTTTCTGTCCATTTTTGTCGTCCTTGAACCAACATTGACTCATCACAGGTTGTCACGGCGATGCATCAATTATCCAAACCACTCTGTGTGCGGGCAAACAAATCAGCCAGAAAGCAGGAAGCAGGAAACTGTCTTGTCTCGTCAGGAAGTCCATCTGTGGACTTCCTGACGAGGAAGGCTGAAAAAAGAAAATGGCTGACTTAGTAGCCCAAAGTGTTCCACGCACCTGGGTGAAGCTCGGCAGCCTGTCCCGTCATGGCGGGGGCGGGATCTTGCAGCTGATAGGCCGCTGTGGTCCCCGAGCCGTCCACACTGTTAGAGGTCATGTAGGTCCCGTACGTGGATGCCGGGTAATACTGGGCGTACTGGTTTTGGCCAAATGTGTATGAGGGGTAATCCTGTGGGGAAACACATGCAGTATGTAGAATTATAGACACTATATCACTATGGGGAGGGACATGCTAATGTAGTGGTTACGTTGTGTGATACCAGTCAGGTGGTACTGCGTTGATGTCTGAACGCACTGTAATGGTTCAGTTAGGGTTCCACGTGGACGCAACGCAATGAAAACGCAGTCGCTTCGACACAGTCCTGAACCTGATTTGGTTCTGCGTCGGATTTACGTCGGGTTTACGTTAGTGGACCAATCACAGCCCTTGCTGCTGCGTCGCCTCGACCAAAGGTTACAATTTTTGGGAGGCGCACGTCAGGCCCTTGCGGTGGAAACAAGGAGGGCCCGCAAGGACGTAATGGGTCCGTAAACCCCCTTCTGTTGCGTTGACGTGGAACCATAACTAAGCCTTCAGTCTCTGTGGATAAAAGCGTCTCCTAAACGACTAAGCAGCAAATAGATGCACATGGGTGTTGATATATCTTTCTCTCTTTCGCTCCCTCTCTTCTCTGTCTGCAGTCTCGCTCAGAGCAATAAAAGTCCTGAAGAAAGGAGCTGACTTTTGTCGAGAGGTTCCATTACTGAACTCGTGTTTTACAGCCGTTCCCCTCTCAGACGCTCTGATGTTTTATCATCGGGCATTCTGGATTTTATTTCGCTCTATATTTGACGATTAAAGCCTTGTGTTACTGTATTTTACAGACCCACTTTCTGACTCAGCGCTGTTAACCTGTCACTACATCAATCGCTATGAACACATGCAAGACACACACACATGCACACACACATACATGGACACACACACACATACACATGCTTGCACACACAAACACACACACCCACAAACACACACACACACACACACACACACACACACACACACACACACACACACACACACACACACACACACACACACACACACACATCGCCTAGCTCTCTCTTTCTGCCTCTTGTAAATTCACACACCATCTTTCCTTCTCTGCATCCACCCATGCAGGGCCCAAACTTGACTTTCTTTGAGTGAGCCACAGCCGTCTGTCCCTGATGGATGTTCGTCCCCCCCCCCTCTCCTTAACTCCCACAACACCCACCCACCCTCCGCACTAAATGTCAGAAAACATTTGCCGCAATGGGTTCTCAGCGGGCGGTGTCGGTCAGGATAAGGATCGTGTTTTCCAGAGCGATCAAAGGAAATACAATCACTGGAGATGAATGAGAGTTGGCTGGCGTTTGGTCACAGTTATTAAAACCGTCACTTGTATGCAACACTATATATATCATGTGTCGTATATCATAATAATATCATAAAAATACAAATGCCACATATTGAATGATGAGAGGCGACATGGGGGAGCTCGGAGGTCAATAGGACATTAAAAGGACTAGTGGGATTCATACAAACTCCTCGTTTGAATGTTTTCTATTGTTCCGGGCTTGACTGCAATATGCATTACACAAAACTTATGACAAACAAGTATGTATAATCACAGACACACACACACACAGACACACACCTGCTGCGTGGCAGTGTAGTTGGCTGGGTTGGACACTGAATTGTTGGTGGCGTAGAGGCCTGAGGAAGGAGCAAAACTGGAGCCTGGAGAGAGAGAGAGAGAGAGAGAGAGAGAGAGAGAGAGAGAGAGAGAGAGAGAGAGAGAAAAGAGAGAAAGAGGGAGCAAGAGAGAAAAAATGGCAGAGAGTGAGACAAAGAGAGAAAGAGGGAGAGGGGAGAGAGGGAGTGTGAGAGGGAGAGAGAGGGAGAGAGTGTGAGTGAGGGGGTAAGCAAAGTGGACGTGAGAG
>NC_136949.1:6808110-6810610 GCF_949987615.1 Pollachius pollachius
AACTCTGGAGTGAAACCGTCAACCACACTGTTAAATATCTGATACGTTTGGATATGCGTGGATATATATCGATATATATCCCCATGAGTAGCTGTTGTTTTCCTCTCCCAGACCTGTAATTCATTGCCATGAGCTGGGTCGATATATAGAATAGGAGAATACCATTGCATTCAATTAGGGGTACTTTCATTTATACTCTAGAGAGTGATACTGGCCCACAGACACCCTAATGAAGACAGATGAGTCGCCATGGGGATGGCCAGGGGCCAATGGGATGGCTGATGTCAGATAAAGAGAATGCTGGGTATGTAGTTTGTTTTGGCCGTGACAATGTAGCCGCGAAGGACCGGTCTGCACAACGCATTAACTGTAAGCTCATCGGAAATGATGTAGTGCCCTCTAATAATGGTTAAAAATGACCCCGGTTCAGAAACACTGTCATTTCGTTTCTATGCTGGCACCGGTTTGAGTGTGTGTGTGTGTGTGTGTGTGTGTGTGTGTGTGTGTGTGTGTGGTGTGCGTGACTTGGTGTGTGAAAATAAACAGGAATCAAGTTTAAACGAAAAGCCCTCATCTCAGTCTTTCCGTTACATTACATTAACGGCTTGTTTCCATTGCAGGTTAAGGCATCAATACAGTTTGGTTTTACCCTCGGGCATCACACACACACACACACACACACACACACGCACACACACACACACACACAGACACACAGAGACACACAAACCCACGCACAAGCGAAGCTAATTCCGTGAAGGGTGGGCAGAAGAGAAATGCAGATAGCATAAACAAAGACAGGACAAAAAATACAGAAAAATACAGAAAATAAGATACATAGAGATATTTACTGATATATAGTGGGAGAGATAGTTATAGATTGAGAAATAGAGAGAGAGGGACAGGGCACACTAGTGTTGACATATACGAGGGCGGTGATGCTAAGTACTCTCGTGGAAGAAATAGTTTCCAGTGGGAATTTAGGGCTTACAGTGAAATTCATACACGCACAGACAAACACACACACACACATAAAACACAGACACACATAGACGGACGCACGCACACACACACACACACACACACACACACACCACACACACACACACACACACACACACAAACACCACGTACACACATGTTGCATTTGGTGGAGGAAGAGAAAAGTGCTTTGCAGTGTGTTTACACACATTCTTTGAAGGTTTACTCAAGCCTCCATGCCAATGCTGGCGTGTGGTGATGGTCAGGGTTAGTGGTGGTGGTGGTGTGTGAGTGTGTGTGGGTTGGTGTGAGTGTGAGTGTGTGTGGGTTAGTGTGTATATGTGTGACATGTGCGTGTCTCTTTCCATCTCCATAAATTCCTCCGAAAGAACTTTTCTGAACATGCTGAAAATCCCATTCGACCTTTTTTTTCTCCTGGCAGGAATTGACTTTTTTTTTACTACACAAAGAATACTCCTATGGACAAATCGGCAATAAACTTGTCCGTTTCAAATGAAATAAAATATCTCTGTTGAAAAGTAGAAAACGTCAATATCTCCTTGGGATCTATCCTACATATTTAGATCAAAAGATAAATGATTGCTGCCAACTAATTCAAAACCGTGGTCGAATTGAGCCGGCCAACAATCTGGGACAACAGTTTACAAAGTATTTAACAGCGACTCAGAAAAAAACAAACCAAAACTATCATAATGCTCCAATAACGCATTACAACGTTCATGCGTATATCCATATTAAACGTTCACAACCCAAAGGCAGCTCACCTCCGGTCCCGTTCGAGGTGACGGAGGAGCCCCCCAGGTGGTTCTTGTCCAGCTTGGAACCCGTTGAGTCGCCGGCCCCCACGCGGTTCTGAGGACTGGCTAGGTCCTGCATTTCCATAGACCTGCTGGAGCACAGTGGAGGAGTGGGTGAGAGAGGAAAGGGGAGGGGAGGGGGAGGGATACGGTCGTCAGCGGGATAGAGGACAGACGAGGTGAACTCTTTTCCCCTAACGTTAAGCAGGGGGCGGCCGCCAGAGTTTTCTTTTGCAGGGGTCGTTAAGAAACACATACATGAGCACGCAGGCCTTCACTCATGCCAACGACACGAGTGTGTGTGTGTTGTGTGTGTGTGTGTGTGTGTGTGTGCGTGGGATAACATATCTCGGTCACTTCATCTGTTGAAGTTCAGACGTTCTTCTGGCTTCTCGCACCGATGCGCGGGCGGCGTCGACACATACGCCTCGCACATCCAGTGTGGGACCAAAGCCACCCTCTGACTTCGCTTGGATAAGCTGTTTTCGTGTGTGTGTGTGTGAGTGTGTGTGTGTGTGTGTGTGTGTGTGTGTGTGTGTGCCTGTTTTAGTGTATCCATGAGCATTTATGAGTTCCATGCAAACCATCAAGCTGCCAGAGTTTTGGAATTTCACAGGCAGTCGTGCACACATAACTGAAGCACGGATATACACAGCCACACACACACACACACACACACACACGCACGCACACACACACAC
>NC_136949.1:6825610-6835610 GCF_949987615.1 Pollachius pollachius
CCGGGGCTACAGACGGTACAGATGACCCCTCGCCTTCACAACACCCATTATCCTCCTGCTTCTCATCCTCCCTTTCTCTCTCTCTATCTCTCTGTCTCCCTGTGTCCCTCCCTCCATCATCCCTTTCTTTACTGAACCTCCCCCCCACCGCCCTCCCACGACACACCACCACCAGCACCACCCTGCAGCAGCACCACCTCGCTGGATGGCTCCGTATCGGGTTGCTACCTACACAATAGGCCCTGAATCATCACTCTATCCCAGGGAGACATAAAGAGAGCAAGAGGCAGACACACTGACAGAGTGGGGGGGGGGAGACGGAGACCTACAGACAGACAGACGGACAGACAGATCGGCTGACAGAGAGACAGGCGGACAGGCGGGCAGGCAGACAGGCTGGCAGACAGACCGACAGACGTACAGCCTGAGATGAAGGAAAGCTAGATGTTTCACTGTTAGATCCAAGGCCGAGTAGAGCCCGTTGGAAACTGGATCGCACGCACCACGGCGCACTAGTGATTGCTGAGGAAACGCTTCTCTGATTTTTGACCGTGGTTGGACTCCCGCTGTAGCGCCAGGTCAGGCTGTTGTACAACACAGGGTTTGCTCATGGGTTAAGTCAGTCCTACAAGAGTGGTGCAAAACACAAATGAACTACCAAAATAAATGAAATTCCTAATAAAAGTATGAGTTGACATGACTGGATTTTTAATGAAACGCAGCTGACCTGAATAAACAAATCTGGGGTGGTTTACGTCAGAACCTCAAAACTCTCACTGGCTTGGTAGGTGGTCTCTTTCATTTCCACTCTTTCCCAGCTACCTGGCAGACTGAACAAATCGAAAACACCCCCTTTTCAAATTGAGATTTAACGCACTTCTTGAGAATTATTAAAGCCAAGGCAATAACTTTTACACCCTATACGGAAAAGCTGTTCCACCGCAGATAGAGCCCTAGCTGAAACCTTACATCTGACCACAGAGGCCTGGGGAAGTTCGGAGTGGACTGGTTCGTCCGCATTCAAAGCACAACTGTCACATTTTCATTTCCTTCCCATAAGGAAAGACGCCTCCGTTTCTGTTTGTTTGGTTGGATATCGCTGGTCTCGATGAAATTGTCGTGAGGAAAGTCCCTTTGATTGAAAGCAAACCGCTTCTCAACTGATTTCTGGTGTACGTCCTTTGTCTTAAAAATATCTTTTGATGAATTCACTTAAATAAGACCAGAAAATGTTTTACTCTGACCTCAATAGAACACTTTCTGTGACAGAATACGCATTGTGGACTACTATGCGATTTCTTCACGACCTCCATAAAACAAAGACGAAAAGCCCATAATATGAGAAAGACTTCATTCATATGACCTCACTATTAGCACGAACCACCAAAAAGAACCGCGCTTATGTCTAAAACAGAGAGCCAAACACCTCCTTTCTCTCTCTCTCTCTCTCTTTCTCTCTCTCTCTTTCTCTCTCTCTCTCTTTCTCAGACAGACAGACACACACACACACACACACACACACACACAGTGTGGTTTCCTGTCTGGTGTGTTCCTCTAGAAAGCCCACGCCGGTTGCACCAGGTCTCCAGATGGATTCAGCAGTTGCTTCCAGAGGCGGGGGCGGCGGATGATGGTGGGTGACTGTCAGACACAGACCGGCTTAGTGAATGTCTGTGACCTGCTAACCCAACACCTAGCTGTGTTATCCCCCCAGCCAGCAAGGCTCTCTCTCTCTCTCTCTCTCTCTCTCTCTCTCTCTCCCTCTCTCCCAAATTCTACCTTCAAATTGAATCTGCTAATCCGTGGCGAGGGCAGCTTCGTTGTTAGACTCAAAGTCTTTCTGTTCTTCGTGGGCATTTAATATCCGCTGGGTGCAGCGATTGACTGGCGGCTTATCCCGCCCCCCGAAACCTTCACCCATCTGAACAAGCCTTCTTTATCGCAAGGGCAATCAATCAGGGTGCAGGGGCTGGAGGGGCAGTATGTATTCGTGGCCTAAACAGAAAACGAACCGGCGTTTGTCAGTTAAATCTATGTCCGGGTCCCCCACCCCCTTACATTACAGGGAGGTGTTAAGAATAACCCCCAGAAAGGGAGTCTCAGCGTCCGAACCAAATATAAATCGGCGACCAGAATCTCCGTGTGCTCAGGGGGCGGGGGGGGGGAACTCAAGTGCTCCACCCCGACGACGTGGTCGGCGACGGCAGCCAACTGGAAGAGATGCCAGAGAGGGGTAGCTGTTTCACTCCGCACCCCCCCTCTCCCCGCGACCGGGGCCGTGTCGCCGGGCAGACTGCATGGGAAGGAACAACTGTCTGTTGACGCCCGACGCGACGTTGGCCATCGGGGGGGGGTTGGGCCCTCGGTCGCATTTAGCCGCTAGCACTACGGCTGTACGGACGCCGCCACTGCGGACGCACATCTTGAGTCGGTTTGGGCCGCGAGCGTCTTCGTGGGGCTGTGGAGGTGACGGAAGGGGGAGAAACTCGACCCTTTGCCCCGCCGCCGTTATGTATCCATGTCTGTGGTGTGTTTCTGTGTCCCTCACTCAATCTGTCTCTCTCTCTCTCTCTCTCTCTCGCTCTTTCTCTACCTCTCTCACTCTCTCTCTCGCTCTCTCTCTCCCTCTCTCTCTCCCTCTCTTTCTCTACCTCTCTCTCTCTCTTAGCCGTAAACGCATGTACGCCTACGCACACAGCTGAAAAGCACTGGTGCAAACACAAACCTGCATGCACACACACACACTAATACAGTGAGCACGCACACAGGCACAGAGTTATGTGATCACTTGGCATGTCGTACAATGCATTTAGTCTTTTTCTATTGACGTATTTGTTTATTCATATTTGTATATTTGTATGTTGTCATTTGTAATTTATCTGTTTTCTTGTTAACTGCCTACTGACTGCAGATGTAAATTTGGATTTTTGCTCAACTTTGCGAACCAATTTTTTAAATCTTGTATCATTTACTAATGTTCTTTCTGATGTGCTCCCTATCAAATATACAAATAACTAAATAAATAAATAAATATAAAGCACAATAAACTAGAGACACACACCCACATTACAAATCACGTGCACTTGCATGTGCACACACATAAAACCCATGACACACCAAAACAGTGCACGTACAGAACACTCACTACACCTATATAACCGTTAGCACATCGCTCACACACACATCACTCACATTAAGGACACAGTACACACACAGCCAGTACACACGCAGAACACACACACATTGGGACAGTTGCCATACTCAGGCCATCTCCCTGTGCACCAGAGGAAAGCGGAGGAGAACATTCCCCCTTCTTTTCTTACTGCTTTCTTCTCGTGGCCATACATTAACAATCCTGCCAGGCTCCCCAGAGTCACTAAACACCACCTCCCATTACCTCCTCTCCTCTCTCCCTCTCCCTCTTTCTCTCTCTCTTCCTTTCCTTTTCTCTCCACTCCTCTCCTCTCTTCTTGCCTTCTTTCCTTTCCTCTCTTTTCTCTTTTCCTCTCATATGCCGCTCCTATTCGAACCTTTCCTCAACCCTCCTCTCCCTTCCTCTCCTCTCTCCTTCTATCCCTTTCTCCCCCTCTTTCTCATCGGCTCCCACTCTCTTTTACCCCTTCCTTTTAAGGGCTAGCCGCCCCGAGGGCTGATCTAAGAACTCAACCCAAGGAAGGCTTAGAGGTGTTCCTTGGTCAGTGCGTGTGTATGACAACGCAATGTGACACTGAATTAATCCTATCGTTAATTAGAAAGGTGTTCGCTTCCTTTCCCTCAAACCACCTGAAAACGTGATCGTCGCTCAATCCAATTAAACGTTGTATCGCCGTATATAACGTATGCATCCCGTAGGGTCACTCTGCGACAACAGGTGGAGATGTGACTGTTTAAGTAAGGCGAGGGAAGCGTAGTGAGCTAACTACAGTCCTGCTTGGCTCATTTGCCTCGGGCTCCGTGCCTTGTTCCCCAAGGACCCCAGACGGTCGCCTGGAGCTCGGCAGGCAGGCGGCCAGGGAGGATGCCTGACCATAACACAGATGATGGAGGAGTGTCAGGGGGAAGGGGGGGGGGGAGGAGGGGGTGGATATGGTGCTAAAAGGGTGGGGTGGTAGCGGTTGTAGCGGACAGGGGTTAGGAGGGGTGGGCGTTGGGATATTGGGTGTCAACGGACGACTCCCCTTAAACTAAAGCGTGAGTTGAGACACACTTGTTTTAATTAAGTCTCAGAGGGGCAAGAAAAACGAGAAGATTAAATATTAATTTCAATTACAAAAACGAAAGAAAATGTAATTAAAGAAAATTTTAAAGATGGACAAACCTTTGGGAACATTTTTCAATGATATTTAATATTTAAACTACAGATGTCTTATTTGGATAAACCCATGGCATGTTTCCAGCAGAGTGCTGCAGTGAACATAACAAATACGATCAATAACATAATGAATAAAAAACATTGGCATAACGCTAACTAAATGGATGAATTACGCTAGACAAAGCTTGGGATACAATGCCATCACAGTAGTATCAGTATCAAATAACTACCTTCTGAATTCATGGAATGGTTTGATTCAAATCTTTCTCCTTACCTAGACCTCCTACCCACCTAACAATTAATCAATGTCTACAAGCCACAGCTCATGTTCACATAATAGATGATATCCTGACTATTTAAAGCAAGTGAGGTAAATGTGGGGTGTGCGCATCAATATTTAATATTGAGATGAAGGCGGTGGAAGATAAATGTCTCCACCACTCGTTTTCCCCGCCTTTCCTTCCCCCCGTTGTTTCGTCCTTACTTTCTTTCCGTCCCCCTATATTTATTTATTTATTTATTTTCTTCTTTCTGTTTAATTTCTTTCTTTCTTGCTTGATGTTTTTATTTTTTATTCCAACAATATTACATCGTTCCTTTTGTCTTTCTATCCTTCCTGCCTTCCTTCCCTCATTCCCTTCTGTCTTTTGTTCTTGTGTGTGCGTGTTTGCCTGAATTAGCATGTGTGCGTGTAACAGTGACAGTGCTTCATTAGACTTAAAGGTAACCTAAACCAGGGCGAGTCTGGCAGAAAAAACCCACAGAAAAGTAACTGTGTGTGTGTGTGTGTGTGTGTGTGTGTGTGTGTGTGTGTGTGTGTGTGTGTGTGTGTGTGTGGAGGGGACAATATATTTCATGTGTCCCGTGCTACCTCCCTCTATTGTTACTATTGAGGTTGGCAGGTCAGAGACGAGAGAAGCCATGGAAATGGGGAGAGTGAGCATATGATGATGGAGAGAGAGGGAGAGAGAGAGGGAGAGAGGGAGAGAGAGAGAGAGAGAGAGGGAGAGAGAGAGGGAGAGAGAGAGGCTTGATGGAGGCCGTGGAGGAGAAGGGGGAGGAGGAGGAGGAGATGAAATTACACCTGTTCTGGTGGCTGACTAACGACTTTGAAATGCGAGTGGGCCTCCCTCGCCGCCAAAATCATTTTCCCAACAATACAGCGTGATCTTTAAACAAGTGGAACTAGGACACTGTAGCGACATGACGTGGAGATATCTGCTGGAACACAGGAAGACCTTCAGGGCCTGTTTGTGTGTGTGTGTATGTGTGTGTGTGTGTGTGTGTGTGTGTGTGTGTCCGGTGTGTGTGTGTGTATGTGTGTGCGTGTGTGTATGTGTGGTTTTGGGGTACTTTGTGTCTTTAGTGGCCATATTCGTTTTCTATAGGCTGAACATTAATAGTAAACCAAGTTCATCCTCACCGAATCTCATTAAGTTCATTATAAGCACACGCACACACACACATACACACCTACGCACAAGTGCATACACAGGCACACACACACACACACACACACACACACACACACACACCACACAGTTTGTGTAAAGTGCATCTCTCTAATGAAGTCTCATTCACCCTGTTGCCATATGGTTACGCTATACTCATTTTCTGAGCAACATCTGCTGTGTTAAACACACACACACACACACGCATTTCTGATGTGCCCTTCTGCCCCATACATGGGTGGTCACAACAGCCACACCCACACCCACACCCACACCCACACACAACATCCACCGCAGGCTGCCTCCACTCACCGTGTGCTCGCTGAGGTCCTGCGAGGACTCCATGGCTGCCAGTGCGGTACGCCACTCAAACACCTGCATGGAATAGAAACGCATGCACAAACATCGTTAACACAGACACCCAGAGTGTTCCCGGCTCCTCTGTTGATACATCTGTCTATGAATTTCACTGCTGTACGTTGTCTTAGCTCGGGTCAAAAGGGCCGGTTGGTCACAGAGTCCCCCCCGTGCGGTTGGTTTAGTTTTAACTCAAATGTATGCGATGTACTTTGAGGTGTGGCGAAGGTGAACGCTTAGACCAAAGTGGTGGTCGTCTATCGTTTCGGAATCTGAATCAGGATCTCTGTATTGTAGACCTGGTAAGATAACAGCGAGGAACCAACACACAAGTAATATAAAGGAGTAAGAAATTCATAAAGGAGAACTTCTGACTTCAAAGCCTAACCATCGTTGGGTGGACACTGGACGGACTCTCAGAGTGTTTCTGGAGTTTTCCTTTCCCTTTGTAACGGTCAGAAAGACTTGAGGAGGGGAGGGGAGGGGAGGGGAGGGGATAACCTCAGCCCCGGTCATGTTGAGACCGAGGGCCGAGGTGCACAGATAATCTCAGGAGCGAATATCAACAATGAAAGGGGAGAAGTGTAAGTTATCTAGCTGCCCGCTGGCTAGCTGGCTGGCTGGCTGGCGGGCTGGTCTGCACGGACACGGAGCCCCATAACGGGAGCACAGCCACATTAAATGACCCTATCAACGCCGGAAAATGGAGACCGAAGAGGTCAGGGGTCAGCAGGGATGTTGATGTTGAGGAAGAAGGAACGACAACGAAGGCCGGCTTTCTTTTTTCGGACCATTGTTTCCGACACTTGGGGACTGAATGAGGGATGAAGAAATTATGAAGAAAGAGGAGAAAGGCTGGTCTCTTCTGTATCGTTCACGCTTTTCTATGAATCATCCTCCTGACATCTGACGACGCCATGGAGACACATTGGACGGGACAAAACAAACTCACACACAGGCATGCACACACACCATTAAATCATTTTGATCATTGCATGAACATGGCCCATAACCGCTGTGATGAGAGACACCCGATGGTCATCAATGTGTCATGAAATCAAATTCCAAATATCTTATCTTACCAATTATTTTCCCAGATGAACGACCTTCCACTTGCAAGCATATTCATTAGTGTGCGACTGTGCGTGTGTGTGTTTTTGTGCGCTGTGTAAGTCTGTTTCAAAATGCTACGTTTGTGTTTCGGACAGACAGATAGACATTTTTACACAACCGCGTCCTTCATGCTCTAGCGGCATGCGAGGACATATGCCCATGTGGCCTTTTCCCCCTCTCCCCCGCCTTTTAAACTTACTGGCATCCTTTTAATTTTTCATAGCGTTCAGTTCCTCCTCGCCTGAAACCCAAGACAATAATGCGTCTCTCTGGCGAATTGATTTGTACCAAAGCTCTATCGGCTCACCACCATCTAACCCCCCTCTCTCTCTCCCTCTCCCCCCTCTCTCTTACTCTCTCTCTTTCTCTCTCTCTCTCTACTTCTCCCTCTCTAGCTATCTCTCTCTCTCTCTATCTCTCTCTATCTCTCTCTCTCTATCTCTCTCTCTCTCTCTCTCTCTCTCTCTCTCTCTCTCTCTCTCACCTCTGTGGAGGACATGAATCAACTTTACCAGGGCTTCGTTGTATCTGATAATGGCCCAATCTCCCTTCACGGTAATTCTCTATAGTCATGGCCCCTTAAACCCGTGGAATGGTTAACTGACACTAGGCCGCGAATCAATACGCGTGCCATTTCCGTCACAGTCCCAGAAGAGAGAATTGTATTTCTCAGACTGCCTATTGACTGCGACATATTAGCAACACAAATGTGACAGACTTGGTAGAGAGGGGGGGGGGGGGTTGAGAGCTGGGGGTTAGAAAGAGAATTACGTGCACTGTGGTAATTTCACACTATAAAAGCCGGAGCGGGAAACGTCAAACAAACCGCATGCAGGATGTCTATCAACAAATCAAGTTGCACCGATTACGCGCTCTTCGGTTCGGCTACTGACTCTAGACCAGGACCAAATACTATTCCTATTTTTTGTTTGGTCTATTAGCCTACAACAGGGAGTTTAATTATCATGAAGTATTTTTTTATTACGCCACAATGCACGGCATTTTTTCCTATATATAGGCCTTAATATATATTATTGCTAAATCGGTGGTATTAGGCTATATTATTTCACATTATTATTTTCGGTATGCCAATAGATATCAAAAAGGCTATTATATAATAGAGTTAGAATTTTGCATTCCCTCACCTGAAAGTACGTTTTTTTAATTGCATATTCCCAAATATAAATCTTTATCTTTCTGTAGTTGCCTTTTCTAGCCTATTCTTTATTTAACAATCATTTGTATTAATAGCCTCTATAACACTGTATTTTCATGGATATTTTCCTTACCTGCTCAAAATAATTAATAAAACTGCATATATTTAAGAAACTTTAAAATAATCCTCTATGAACGTTTTTTTAACTGCAAATATAAAGAAATAAAAAATAAGCGCTCAAATTACACCTTCTAGATTTTCATAATTAAATGAAGTGCAACGACTTGTCTAAAAAATGGATGGATGCAAACATTTTCCATTAAATGCGTGGTGGAAATAAAATCAAGGTGAGTGACCGTAGTTCTGCTCACTATACTGACACCAGGATAACACAACATATTCAGCAGCGCATGGCGATTCCTCTCATCATTTCGCTCCGTCTTCAAATCAAACCACCTGCCTCGCGGTATGCATTAAAGCGTGTTGTTTAAGTAGGAGTCGTCGACGTGAAATCTATCCTCGGTGGTATCAGATTATGAGACGGTATACAGTAACTTGTCAAGTTGTAGGGACCAGACCAATAGCCAGCAGGGCCATTCAAGCCCCGTGAGTCCGGTAGGTGTTGCTGTGCGGGTATAAGATTCCCATTTCCTACATATCAAATATAAACAC
The DNA here is from genome assembly GCF_949987615.1 of Pollachius pollachius. Classification (NCBI taxonomy): domain Eukaryota; kingdom Metazoa; phylum Chordata; class Actinopteri; order Gadiformes; family Gadidae; genus Pollachius; species Pollachius pollachius. The sequence goes on from NC_136949.1 coordinate 6,834,672, forward strand.
AAACTCCACGTGGGGGTGTGTGGAGACCCGCGAAATGACCCCGCTCAAAGCTCAGCGCGCGGAAACAAACACACGCACACACACACACACACACACACACACACACACACACACACACACACACACACACACACACACACACACCGCGTGCAAGTCCGATGCACACCTTGCAATTTGGAGGCCAATATTGGGTGGCATGAGAATAATGTTTACCTACAGGAATTCAGAACCGTTCACGTAAATTGTTAGTGAATGGCCAAATGTGGAACTCCAATTTTGGGGTCGGTGTTTGTTTTTAATAGACCTCATTTCCGTCATCATTAAAAGGCCATCGCAGCAAACATGTAAACGTAGACATTTATAGGCCTTGTGCCGCAAAACAGTGCTGTCAAATAATGTATTAGGCTATCATTAGAGACCACAATGACATTTACACCCTTCAATATTTTACACACGTTCCCCCAAATGCTAGGAATATTAGAATTATATCAACAGTGTGTGTTGCACTTTAACGTTTGAAAACTTTTAAATAGGCCTGCTATGTGTAAACGGCTGTATTTTTGTAGCTGGATTTAAATAACGCCTTTAAAATTGTTGCGAATTAAAAACGAAAACAGTGGCCTACCCTTCAACAATGATATCCGCCGCTCCAAAAAGTATCGCGTTTTCCAGAGTTTCTTCGCTTCACTCCCCTGAAATGTTCATAATAGTGAGCAAGAGTACTCGCGAGAGAGAAGGCTGCACAGCTCGCTCTGCTGTTCGGAGCTCGTCACTGACCACTAGTGCATTACACTTCAAACACGAGCCACTGCAACTCACCAACACAACAGCACCAAAAAGTTATTTAAGAACCTGTACGCGGGTGTACAAAACTGTAAGCTAAGTTATCTTGGTTCACATTTGAAGAAAAAAGACAATTATTTTCAGGCGGCGTTTGAG
>NC_136949.1:6840610-6860610 GCF_949987615.1 Pollachius pollachius
TTCTCTCTTCCTTGCCGTCACCTATTGAAAGTTTTGGGCGGAACATTTACGGCTATTTGACGCTAACAAAGCTAGTGGCACAGGATCAGGCCGAATCGATTCCCGGTCTTTTGTCCCTAACGATCATATGCCATACGTCAGGGCATAGCTACTTGCGGGACACTAATGTGCCCCTATCAGCTGACTGCTTACGTGGTCCAATAAAAAACACGTACACTGATCGGCGGTAAATTTAAGGCCTTCCAACTCAAACACCAACCACACACTCTGCACAGTTAAGTGTGCTGAGCAGAATTTCGCCACCCCAGCCACCACCTGCTATGGTTCTGCTCTGTATTGCACGTCATCTAAACAATGCGTTGAGATATCTGATGTACCCCATGGGGGCTTGTATAGAGCTCCCTGTTGTCAAATGTTGGAATGCTGCTGGTGTTCTGTATCTGACGTTTGTATGTCATGCTTTAAATCCTACAGCAGGTAGCAGCAGAAAAGAGTGGAACCATACGCCAAACTAAATTGTGTAACCATTAAATGCCATAAACGGTTACGTCTACGACGTGAGTGCTTCCTGACAGAAGGCTGTTTGTTTGTGTGCTTGTGTGTGTTTCAGTGTGTGTATGTGTGTGTGTGTGTGTGTGTGTGTGTGTGTGTGCAAACATGAGCGCGAAAAAGTGAGTTTGCGCGCGAGTGCACATGCACGTGCGGGCGCACAGGACGGCGAATGAAAGCAAGCATGTGAAGTCCCAGAAGACTCTCCCCCATGTTTGAGCAACAAGCTGTTATTATATTCCTTACAGGTGCACACAGTATATTGTGTTTCCGCATTCCCAGTCTTTGAGTGGGTGTCTCTCCGAAACCTCAGGCCAAATTAGTTTACCATCGGCTGCACTTTCCCTCCTGCTTCCAGTCTATAGCAGCTCAGGGCCCCTTTACTGCATGGCCCTGGAGACAATACTGTAGCCAGATCCAAGCCCTGTTGGCTTCATGTAGATTGAATGTTTTACGGTTATGGACATCAGCGTTTTAGTGCAGAAACTGCCTCAAGGGAGTCCGCCTCCTGCCCCCGACCCACAGCTTTAATACTTAAAGCAGCCTGGGGAAAGGTGAATCCAGCAGACATTACCATAGCACCCCAAAGTATGTGACATGCCCTGCTTCATTCACCAGGACCATGTCTTCTGTATGGAGAGAGAGAGAGAGAGAGAGAGAGAGAGAGAGAGAGAGAGGTTAAAAGTAAAGAATATGCATCACATGGCCACATGCAAATTGTGTGTCGAAAACATTAAACCAAAACGAGTAATAATTCACCAAAGACAGAGTTGTTTATTATCTCCAACTCTCCTATGTTATACCAGGAGAGTGCTGTAATCTCCTGGGCCAATAAAGTTGCAGAAAAAAAAAAGGCTCCTTCACCTGTTGCAGCTGTCACAGGACGATGATGTTGCGTCATTTTGTCAAAGTGAAAGCAAAAAAGGGAAGATGACAACAGCTACACAAGATTGGCTTGCTTTTAAGTTTGCTTTTGAATGCCATCGAGCATTGACCAGATTTGATATAAAATAAGACAAATATTTAGCATTATCTTATTATTATCTTCTTCTGATTCTTTATAGAAGAAGGAAACAGAAGTAGATCGGAATGGGTACAAACTCTTGTAGTTTAGCGGAGGACAATCGACCGCATGGTCTTTTCGTGCTAAAGAATGAGCCTGAGAGGCTCAAGGAAGAGGCGTCGCGTCAGACGGTGGACCTTTGTGAGACCCATGGGGAGAGGCTCAAGTTGTTCTGCGTGGACCACCAGAAGCCTATCTGTGTGATTTGCAGGGACGCGAAGGATCATTATAATCCATTTAATTGGATTAATGCCATGGGAATCATTCGTTTTCTGCTTGGTTGGTCCTAACTAGGTATGTCCCAATACCACTTTCAATACCGATACCGCAGCTTTGGCTAGCTGCCAATACCGATATCAGTCCGATTTGTTCCGGTGGGTTAATTAATGCAACGTTTTCTATTGTTGCCATGGTGATTCGTATGGTCGCTACCATCCCTGAAACTACTCAGCTTGCATGTTGTTTTAATCAATATCTTTGCGTTGTGTAGTCATCTGAGCTGTTGTGTTTAGTGCTATTTGATAAAGGGACCCACGGACTACATTTAATCTTCTTTGGGATTGGGGAACGTTTTTTCATGTGACAGAACTGAAGTTCATTTTCGCTCTGCTTCCGCTGAAATAATCCATTTCTATATAAAAATATAAACAAAATACATTTTGTTTAACAAGATGATCATGACACCTTAATACGCTGTCTTTCAATAAAAACGTATGTTCTCCAGTGACTCAGGGATGACATTTGTTCTTCTTCTCTGAGATGGACTGGGTCGACCTGTTTTGTTGGCCAAACAGGAAGTTTATGTTTGCTTTACTTCTTCCTGAAAATCCGCTCCAAAGCTTAATTTTATACATTTATTTTGTTTATCAAGATAAACATGACAAATGAATGCTCCTTACAGTAATAATTAAAGCAGCCCGGGAAAAGATAAATCCAGGAGACATTACCATAGCACCCCGATGTATGGGACACGCCCTGCTTCATTTACCAGGACCATGCCTTCTGTACGGCGATATTGATGGTAGGACAGAGAGAGATAGGTTAAAAGTAAAGAATATGCATCACATGGCCACATGACAATTGTGTGTGTGTGTGTGTGTGTGTGTGTGTGTGTGTGTGTGTGTGTGTGTGTGTGTGTGTGTGTGTGTGTGTGTGTGTGTGTGTGTGTGGGTGTTTCCTGGCTGTACCAGGAGAGTGCTATGATCTCCTTGGCCAATAAAGTTACAGAGAAAAAATAGGCTCCTTCACCTTTTGCAGGTGTCACAGGAAGATGATGTTGCATCATTTTGTCAAAGTGAAAGTAAAAAGGGATTTAGAGAGTGTCAAGCCGACAACATCTACTCAGGATTGGCTTGCTTTTGTTTGCTTTTGAATGCCACCAAGAGTTGTACAGATATGGCAAAAATGACATTCTATTCTATCTATCCTAAGTATCAGTAGAATCTTTCTCTGATTCTTTATAGAAGAAAGGAATTGAAAGAAGTAGATCAAAATGGCTACGATGGCTTCTCGTCCAGAGGAGGACTGCTTATGCCCCGTGTGCCGTGACTTCTACAGCGATCCCATCATGCTACTGTGCGGTCACAGTTTCTGCAAAAACTGCATCCAGGAATGGTGGACACAGAAAGGAAGCAAGACGTGTCCAGTCTGCAAGGAAATGTTTTCCTTGGATCGACCGCCGCGTAATCTCGCGCTAAAGAACCTGACTGACTCCTTAAGGGAAGAGGCGTCGCGCCAGACGGCGGAGGACCGATGTGAGACCCATGGAGAGAGGCTGAAGTTGTTCTGCGTGGACCACCAGAAGCCTATCTGTGTGATTTGCAGCGACACAAAGGACCACAAGAAACACCAATGTGTACCCATCAATGAAGCAGCGGAAGATAACAAAGTGAGACATTGTTTTGGGTTACAAATAACTTAACCTGAAAGTTAAACGTGTAGGCCTAAAGTAGGCCTACACATGTTATCTTTTCAGATGTTGCTAGATTGATTTTTTATTTTATTTGCCTCACCTAACATTAAATGATGAATGTTGCAGAAAGAGCTGAGGATTGCACTGATTCACTTGAGAACCAAATTGAGAAAATTTAAAGAAGAGAAACTGACATGTGACAAAATGTACACCCACATTCAGGTAAGAACAAACTGAATACAGATGCAAGTATTTGTATAATATGTTTAATGCCATTGTTTTCTTAAGTTTATCCATTTGGCTGTCATTGCAGAAACAGGCAAAGCAGACAGAAGAGAATATTAAAGGAGAATTCCAAAAACTTTACCAGTTTCTGCGTGCAGAGGAGGCTGCTCGCATCGATGGACTAAGGAAAGAGGTGGAAAAAAAGAGTCAAGCCATGCAGATCAGACGAGTCAATTTGATTGCTGAGACTTCCTCTCTTTCCAAAACCATGAAAGCTGCAGAGACAGACCTGAAGGCTGAAGACCTCTCATTCATGCTTGTGATTATTTCTTTAAATATTCTGAATTTATGCTTTTACCTGTTACTATAACCATTTCAAAGTGAAACATATTATTTCCATAACCATTTGTTTTGTCCTCTACCCAAAGAACTACGAAGCAATCAAAAAGAGGTAATTTCTGCCCTGGCAATTCCCGTCTATTTATATTTTCCAAGCCCAGCACCGATTGTCAGAACCCTTGCTGACTTGCTGCCTGTCCCTGCAGGGCCCAGTGTACCCTGCCAGACCCTGAGACCCCTTCAGGGGCCCTCATCGATGAGGCCACACACAGAGGGAACCTGCTCTTCCACGTCTGGCAGAAGATGAAGATCATCATACAATACAGTAAGGAATAAAAAACATAATAGACCCTTAATCAATCATACAATTCATATATAAATAAATAATAAGAAGCATTTTGACTTGTGTTCAATTGTACTTTATAATTCTAAAAATATCAAACATCCTATTTTTAAATTTTTGATAACAGCCAGGTGTATTCATTTTGTTTGTCGCGGTTTATTAATTTTTTTTGAACTGTACTATTTTTTTTAATTTTCATACATAGCTGTGTCCCTATCTTGTACTGTACATTGACTGGTGCTGAGTTTGAGAGAATTGTGTGTGACTGTTGATTGTGTTTATTTTATCATGGTGCTGACTTCTTGGCCAGGTAATTCTCGTTAGAGAAAGAGATTTTAATCTCAATGAATTTCTACCTTGTTAAATAAACGATTGATTGATTCAAATTATATTATTTTCCTTCCGTTTAGCACCTTTTTGTTTGGATCCCAACTCTGCAAAGTCTCACATGATTGTGTCAGAGGATTTGATGAGTTTGACGATAAACAACGAAAGGGAAGAACTCCCTTCAAACCCAGAGAGATGCATGCGGCATGGTGAAGTCCTTGGCTCCACTTGGATTAGCTCCGGGATACACTCCTGGGATGTACAGTTAGGGGATTATTGGGAAATTGGGGTAATAAAAAAAACTAAAGAGGAGATCCGGGCTAGTCTCTTCGTCCACGACAGTCTCGTTGCAACTCAAAATAGTCCAGAAAATGAAGACTATCCGATAGCAGTTGATAACTTTCCTAAGAAGATCAGAGTACAGTTTGAACTTGATAAAGGAAAGCTGTTGTTTTATGATCTTGACACGAAACAAGTCATAAGTACAATCACACGCGAGTTCACGGGACTCTATTTCCCATTTTTCAGCGGTGATGTCAAACTTATCCCACGGTGCCCCCCATTAGTGTAGCCCTATGGTAATAGACACGTTAAGGAGGAAACATTACCTTACCTCTAATCGGTGTTCTACCATTAACATACTGATTCACTGCTTACAGGAATACATTTTTGTGTTTATTGGCTCCACAGGAACATGGTAACACCAAATATATCACAAATTATCGTAATATTTCTTTTTAGTTTGAATCATTTACATTTTGGATTTATTGTACGATTTATATAATTGTAAATCATAAGTGAGAATGTAATGCCAAATGTAAACCCTGAAAGTCTTTTGATTTTACTGATCTTACTTCACTGTATATGTGAAGTTCATGAATATGTAAAGAATATTGATTATTATTATAGATTGATTATTCATTCCCCTAACATGCCTGTCCTCTAACCTAAATGACGGAATAGGTTGTTTGTATAGGACGTCCAAAAAGACGCAGATGAATGTTTAAACCTCCTATCGAAGGAAGTTTAGTTAATGCAACATTTTCTATTGTTTCCATGGTGATTCATATGGTCACTACTATCCCTTAAACCACTCAGCTTGCATGTTGTTTTAATCAATGTCTTTGCGTTGTGTAGTCATCTGAGCTGTTGTGTTAAGTGGTATTTGATGAAGGGACCCACGGATGACATTTATTCTTCTTTGGGATTAGGGAACATTTTTTCATGTGACAGAAGGGAACTTCATGTTCGCTCTGCTTCCGCTGAAATAATCCATTTCTATATAATAATATAAACAAAATACATTATGCTTAACAAGATGATCATGACACCTTAATACACTCTCTTTTAATAAAAACGTATGTTCTCCAGCGACTCAGGGATGACATTTGTTGTTCTTCTCTGGGATGGACTGGGTCGACCTGTTTTGTTGGCCAAACAGGAAGTTTATGTTTGCTTTACTTCTGCCTGAAAATCCGCTCCAAAGCTTAATTTTATACATTTATTTTGTTTATCAAGATAAACATTACAAATTAATGCTCCGTTACAGTAATAATTAAAACGGCCTGGGAAAAGATAAATCCAGGAGACATTACCATAGCACCCCAATGGATGTGACACGCCCTGCTTCATTTATTTCGATTTATTTGATTGTAGAATAGAGAGAGAGATAGAGAGATAGGTTAAAAGTAAAGAATATGCATCACATGGCCACATGACAATTGTGTGTGTGTGTGTGTGTGTGTGTGTGTGTGTGTGTGTGTGTGTGTGTGTGTGTGAGGGTGTGTGTGTGTGTGTGTGTGTGTGTGTGTGTTTGTGTGTATGTGTGTGTGTGTATGTGTGTGTGTTTGTGTGTGTGTGTGTGTGTGTGTGTGTGTGTGTGTGTGTGTGTTTCCTGGCTGTACCAGGAGAGTGCTATGATCTCCTTGGCCAATAAAGTTACAGAGAAAAAATAGGCTCCTTCACCTTTTGCAGGTGTCACAGGAAGATGATGTTGCATCATTTTGTCAAAGTGAAAGTAAAAAGGGATTTAGAGAGCGTCAAGCCGACAACATCTACTCAGGATTGGCTTGCTTTTGTTTGCTTTTGAATGCCACCAAGAGTTGTACAGATATGGCAAAAATGACATTCTATTCTATCTATCCTAAGTATCAGTAGAATCTTTCTCTGATTCTTTATAGAAGAAAGGAATTGAAAGAAGTAGATCAAAATGGCTACGATGGCTTCTCGTCCCGAGGAGGACTGCCTATGCCCCGTGTGCCGCGACTTCTACAGCGATCCCATCATGCTACTGTGCGGTCACAGTTTCTGCAAAAACTGCATCCAGGAATGGTGGACACAGAAAGGAAGCAAGACGTGTCCAGTCTGCAAGGAAATGTTTTCCTTGGATCGACCGCCGCGTAATCTCGCGCTAAAGAACCTGGCTGACTCCTTAAGGGAAGAGGCGTTGCGCCAGACGGCGGAGGACCTGTGTGAGACCCACGAAGAGAGGCTGAAGTTGTTCTGCGTGGACCACCAGAAGCCTATCTGTGTGATTTGCAGCGACGCAAAGGACCACAAGAAACACCAATGTGTACCCATCAATGAAGCAGCGGAAGATAACAAAGTGAGACATTGTTTTGGGTTACAAATAACTTAACCTGAAAGTTAAACGTGTAGGCCTAAAGTAGGCCTACACATGTTATCTTTTCAGATGTTGCTAGATTGATTTTTTATTTTATTTGCCTCACCTAACATTAAATGATGAATGTTGCAGAAAGAGCTGAGGATTGCACTGATTCACTTGAGAACCAAATTGAGAAAATTTAAAGAAGAGAAACTGACATGTGACAAAATGTACACCCACATTCAGGTAAGAACAAACTGAATATAGATGCAAGTATTTGTAAAATATGTTTAATGCCATTGTATTCTTAAGTTTATCCATTTGGCTGTCATTGCAGAAACAGGCACAGCAGACGGAAAAGAATATCAAAGGAGAATTCCGGAAACTTTACCAGTTTCTGCGTGCAGAGGAGGCTACTCGTATCGATGGACTAAGGAAAGAGGAGGAAAAGAAGAGTCAAGCCATGCAGATCAGACGAGTCAATTTGATTGCTGAGATTTCCTCTATTTCCAAAACCATGAAAGCTGCAGAGACGGACCTGAATGCTGCAGACCTCTCATTCATGCGTGTGATTATTTGCTTTAATATACTGAAATTAAACTTTTAACTGTTACTATAACCATCTCAGAGTGAACAATATTATTTCCATAACCATTTGTTTTGTCCTCTACCCAAAGAACTACAAAGCAATCAAAAAGAGGTAATTTCTGCCCTGATAATTCCCGTCCATTTTTTCTTTCCAAGCCCGCCACCGATTGTCAGAACCCTTGCTGACTTGCTGCCTGTCCCTGCAGGGCCCAGTGTACCCTGCCAGACCCTAAGACTCCATCAGGGGCCCTTATTGATGAGGCCACACACAGAGGGAACCTGCTCTTCCACGTCTGGGAGACGATGAAGAGCATCATTCAATACAGTAAGGAATAAAAAATGAATAGGCCCTTAATCAGTCATACAATTCATATCAGAATAAATAATAAGAAGCCTTTCCACTTGTGTTCAACTGGACTTTACATGTTTAAAAGTATCATACATGTATTTTTTTAATTATACTTTTTCTTCCATTTAGCACCTTTCTCTTTGGATCCCAACACTGCAAAGTCTCACATGATTGTGTCAGAGGATTTGATGAGTTTGTTGATAAACCACGAAAGGGAAGAAGTCCCTTCAAACCCAGAGAGATGCATGGGGCATGTTCATGTCCTTGGCTCCACTTGGATTAGCTCTGCGATACCCACCTGGGATGTACAGTTAGGGGGTTATTGCGAAGTTGGGGTTATAACGAAAACTAAAGAGGAGACCCGGGCTAGTCTCTTCATCCGTGACAGTCACGTTGTAGTTCAGCAAAGTCCAGAAAATGAAGACGATCCAATAGCAGTTGATAACTTTCCTAAGAAGATCAGAGTATGGTTTGAACAGGACAAAGGAAAGCTGTTGTTTTATGATCTTGACACGAAACAAGTCATAAGTACAATCACACGCGAGTTCACGGGACTCTATTTCCCATTTTTCCGTGGTGATGTCAAACTTATCCCACGGTGCCCCCACTAGTGTAGCCTTATGGTAATTGACACGTTTAAGAGGAATAATGAACTTTCTAATCGGTATTCTACCTTTAACCTACTGATTCAATGCATACAGGAATACATTTGTGTTAATTGGCTCCACAGGAACATGGTAACACCAAATATATCAAAAATGATCGTATTTTTTCTTTTTTGTTTGAATCATTTTAAGTTGTAGATTTACTGTATGATTTACATAATTGTAAATCATAATTGAGAATGTAATGCCAAATGCAAATCTTGATAATCTTTTGATTTTACTCAACTTACTTCACTGTATATGTGAAGTACATGCATATGTGTAGACTATGCAGCAAGTCAATGTACTCTCTGGAAGATGTTAAAGAGTGATGGTTAATTCCCATAACATACCAGTCCTCCAACCTAAATGACAGAATAGGTTGATTGTATAGGACGTCCAAAAAAACCTAGATGAACGTTTAAACCCCCTATCGAACAGTTCGAAGAAACAGCAATACGTCACCTATCTGAAGGTTCTTTCTTGCCAAAACAAAATGGATGACATTGGTTTTATTCTCAGAGGAAAATGCGACATTTTAAGATAGTTTCAGCATTAAAATGCGTTTTGAAAACATTTCTAGTGATAAATGTGCATTTTATTTTGTAATCTTGAGTCAGTGAATGTATATGATGTTTAGTACGTTAATGCAACGTTTTCTATTGTTGCCATGGTGATTCTTATGGATGCTACTATCCCTGAAACCACTCAGCTTGCATGTTGTTTTAATCAATGTCTTTGCGTTGTGTAGTCATCTGAGCTGTTGTGCTAAGTGCTATGTGATCAAGTGACCCATGGATGACATTTATTCTTCTTTGGGAATAGGGGAACGTGTTTTTATGGGACAGAACGGAAGTTCATCTTCGCTCTGCTTCCTCTGAAATAATCCATTCCTGTATAAAAATACAAACAAATTACATTTTACCAAGATGATCATGACACCTTAATACGCTGTCTTTCAATAAAAACGTCTATTCTCCAGCGACTCAGGGGTGTCATTTGTTCTTCTTCTCTGGGACGGACTAGGCCGACCTGTTTTTGTTGGCCAAACAGGACGTTTATGTTTGCTTTACTTCTGCCTGAAAATCCGCTTAAAAGCTTCATTTTATACATTTATTTTGTTGATCAAGATAAACATGACAAATGAATGCCCCCTTACAGTAAAACTTAAAGCAGCTCTCTCTCTGTGTGTGTGTGTGTGTGTGTGTGTGTGTGTGTGTGTGTGTGTGTGTGTGTGTGTGTGTGTGTGTGTCGAAACATATAAACTAACACGAGTCATAATTAAACAAAGCCACAGTTGTTTGTTATCGCACTCTACTATAGGCTAAACCAGGAGAGTGCTGTAATCTCCTGGGCCAATAAAGTTGCAGGGAACAAAAAGTCTCCTTCCCGTTTTGCAGCAGTTACAGTGTGTGTAAAAAGGAAAGCAAAAGTAAAAGTAAAAAGGGATTAATGGAGCGTCAAGCCAACAACATGTACAGAAGATTGGCTTGCTTTTGTTTGCTTGTGAATGCCATCGAGCGTTGAGCAGATGTGAAAAAATAAGACAAAGATTTAGGATTATCCTTTAAGGTATAAGTAGAATCTTCCTGAGAAGGAAACAGAAGTAGATCGAAATGGCTACGAGCTCTCCTCGTCCCGAGGAGGACTGCCTATGCCCCGTGTGCTGTGGCTTCTACAGCGATCCCATCGTGCTACTGTGCGGTCACAGCTTCTGCAAAAACTGCATCCAGGAATGGTGGACACAGAAAGGAAGCAAGACGTGTCCAGTCTGCAAGGAGATGTTTTCCTTGGATCGACCGCCGCGTAATCTCGCGCTAAAGAACCTGGCTGACTCCTTAAGGGAAGAGGCGTCGCGCCAGACGGCGGAGGACCTGTGTGACACTCACGGGGAGAGGCTGAAGTTGTTCTGCGTGGACCACCAGAAGCCAATCTGTGTGATTTGCAAGGACGCGAAGGACCACAAGAAACACCAATGTGTACCCATCAATGAAGCAGCGGAAGATAACAAAGTGAGACATTTGTTTGGATTACAATTAACTTAACCTGAAACTAGGCATACGAATGTTATCTTTTCTGATGTTGCTAGATAGATTTTATTTTATTTGCCACACCTAACATGAAATGATGAATGTTGCAGAAAGAACTGAGGATTGCACTGATGCAGTTGAGAACAAAATTGAGCAAATTTGAAGAAGAGAAACTGACATGTGACCAAATGTACACCCATATTCAGGTAATAAAAAACTGAATATATATGCAAGTATTTGTAAAATATGTTTCATTCAATTCTTTTTTAAAGTGTAATTCTGATAAAAATTGAGCCCAGGTTCTTTTTCGGCATGAAGACCCATAAAATAAGTCCTCCAGACACTATTTTTCGTTGATAATCGAGTATAGAGCTCGCCCGCGTATGTCCGGAGCAATGTAACAGCCCAAATGCCCTTCCATGTTATTGGCTTGGGGCAGTGTGAACGCTTCCAAATCGAAAAGTTTTAACCACTAATATTGCTCAAAATAGCGCCAAACCTCTGCAGTAGCATGACTAGGGAATATATAATACAGTAAATAATATATTAAAGGTGCCTAAAACATTGTTCAGGGTAGCCGGTTATCGACTTGTGTGGACTTCCACGAAACATTGACATACCGATAAGGCACAGACTTGGAAAACAGTCTTTTTTAATAAACTCCCGGTACGTTAACTAAATTGTTGATGCTTAGGTTTATGTGTTGGGACCATAGTCATGCTACTGCAGATGTTTGGTGTTATTCTGAGCAATATTAGTGGTTACATCTTTTTGATTTGGAAGCGTTCACACTGCCCCTAGCAAATAACATGGAAGCCATTTGGTCTGTTACATTGCTCTGGACAATCAAAGGAACGCTCTATACTCAATTATCAATAAAAAAACGTGTCTGGAGGGCTTATTTTATGGGTCTTTGTGCCAAAAAAGACCCTGGGTTTAATTTTCACTGGAATTACAATTTAAGTTTATCAATTTGGCTTTCACTACAGAAACAGGCAGAGCAGACAGAAGAGAGGATTAAAGGAGAATTCAAGAAACTTGAACAGTTTTTGCGTGCAGAGCAGGCTGCTCGCATCGATGGACTTAGGAAAGAGGCGGACAAGAAGAGTCAGGCCATGCAGATCAGACGCGTCAATTTGATTGCTGAGACTTCCTCTCTTTCCAAAACCGTGAAAGCTACAGAGAAGAACCTGGAGGCTGCAGACCTCTCATTCATGCTTGTAATTATTTGCTTCAATATTCTGAATTCATACTTTTACCCATTTCTATAACCATCTCAAAGTGAAACATATTATTTCCAATAACCATTTGTTTTGGTCCTGGTCCTCTACCCAAAGAACTACGAAGCAATCAAAAAGAGGTAATTTCTGCCCTGGCAATTCCCATCCAATTTTATTTTCCAAGCCCAGCACCGATGACTTGCTGACTTGCTGTCCCCGCAGGGCCCAGTGTACACTGCCAGACCCTGAGACTCCATCAGGGGCCCTCATCGATGAGGCCAAACACAGAGGGAACCTGCTCTTCCACGTCTGGAAGAAGATGAAGAGCATCATTCAATACAGTAAGAAAGTAACAAATAAAGTAACAAAATGAATAGACCCTTAATCATTCATACAATTCATATGGGAACAAATAGTAAGAAGCCTTTTGACTTGTGTTGTACTGGACTTTATGTGTCCAAAAGTATCCTACATCTTTTTTTTATTTTACTTTTTCTTACTTTTAGCATCGTGCCGTTTGGATCCCAACACTGCAAAGTCCAACATGATTGTGTCAGAAGATTTAATGAGTTTGACGATAAACAACGAAAAGAGAGAAGTCCCTTCAAACCCAGAGAGATGCATGTGGCATGGTGAAGTCCTTGGCTCCACTGGGATTAGCTCTGGGATACATTTCTGGGATGTACAGTTAGGGGATAATTGCGAAGTTGGGGTTTTAACAAAAACTAAAGAGGAGACCCGGGCTAGTCTCTTCGTCCACGACAGTCTCGTTGTAGCTCAACATAGTCCAGAAAATGAAGACTATCCGATAGCAGTTGATAACTGTCCTAAGAAGATCAGAGTACAGTTTGAACATGACAATGGAAAGCTGATGTTTTATGATCTTGACACAAAAAAAGCCATCAGCACGATTACACACAAGTTCACAGGACTCTATTTCCCATTTTTCAGCGGTGATGTTAAACTTATCCCACAGTGCCCCCCATTAGTGTAGCCTTATGGTAATTGACACGTTAAAGAGGAAACATTACCTTTCTAATCGTATTCTGCCATTATTGATTCACTGCATAAAGGAATACATTTGTGTTTATTGGCTCCACAGGAACATTTTTTGTTAATACCAAATATATCACAAATTATCTATGATCTTTGGTTTATTTTTTGTTTGAATTATTTTAAGTCGTAGATTTTTGTCTGATTTACATAATTGTAAAACATAATTGAGAATGTAATGCCAAATTTAAACCCGGACATTCTTTAGATTTTACTGATTTTACTTCCCTCTATATGTACAAGGTTTACATGTATATGTTTAGAAATAATGCAGCAAGTCAATGTACTCTCCGGGTACAAAGAGTGATGGTTCATTCCCATAACATGCCTGTCTTCAAACCTAAATGTCAGAATAGTTTGTTTGTATAGGACGTCCAACAAGACCCAGAAGAACGTTTAAGCCCCCTATCGCCTGTTTGAAGAAACAGCAATACTGTATAGTATTTAAACTGTACAATATGTCAAGGTTCTTTCTTGCCAAACAAAACGAATGACATTGTTTTTTTTGACAGTGGAAAATACAACATTTTAAGTTCTTTCAGCATTAAATTGTATTTTGATAACATTTCTAGCGATAAATGCACGTTTTATTTCATAATCTTGAGTCAGTGAATGTATATGATATTTAGTATGTTAGTTAATGCAACGTTTTCTATTGTTGCCATGGTGATTCGTATGGATGTTACTATCCCTTAAACCACTCAACTTGCATGTTGTTTTATTCAATGTCTTTTCGTTGTGTAGTCATCTGAGCTCTTGTGTTAAGTGCAATTTGATCAAGTGACCCACGGATGACATTTATTCTTCTTTGGGATTAGGGGAACGTGTTTTTGTGGGACAGAGCGGAAGTTCATGTTCGCTCTGCTTCAGCTGAAATAATCCATTCCTATATGAAAATATAAATAAAATACATTTTGTTGAACAAGATGATCATGCCACATTAAAACCATTATTGGATGATGTTCTGTCAATAAAAACTTTTTTCAAGTGATCCAGGGAGGAAATTTGTTCTTATTCTTTGGGACGGACAAGGCCGACCTGTTGTGTGGGCCAACCACAAAGTTTATTTTTGCTTTACTTCTAGCCGAAAATCGGCTCCAAAGCTTAATTTTATTCATATTTTATTTTAACAAGATATGACAAATGAATGCCCCCTTAAATATTTTTGAAGCATAAATGCAATCAATAAAGTAAAAGGCAGACGTAAAGCATTTTAAAAGCCTGTTGGCTTCATGTAGATTGAATGTTTTACGGTTATGGACATCAGCGTTTTAGTGCAGAAACTGCCTCAAGGGAGTCTGCCTCCTGCCCCCGACCCACAGCTTTAATACTTAAAGCAGCTTGGGGAAAGGTGAATCCAGCAGACATTACCATAGCACCCCAAAGTATGTGACACGCCCTGCTTCATTCGCCAGGGCCATGCCTGAGAGAGAGAGAGAGAGAGAGAGAGAGAGAGAGAGAGAGAGAGAGAGAGAGGGAGAGAGAGAGAGAGAGAGAGAGACCATAGACACAGTTGTTTGTTGTCCCACTCTCCTTAGCTATGCCAGGAGAGTGCTGTTATTTCCTGTGCCAATAAAGTTGCAGAGAAAAAAACTTCTTTCTCTTTTGGAAGCAGTTACAGGAAGATGATGTTGCATCATTTTCAAGCGAGAGTAATAGCGACTAGAGAGCGTCAAGCCGACAACATATACACAATATTGGCTTGCTTTTGTTTGCTTTTGAATGCCATCAAGGATTGAACAGATGTGTTAAGAAATAAGACAAATATTTAGTATTATCCTTTTAATTATAAGTAGAAACTTTCTCTGATTCTTTATAGAAGAAGGAAACAAAGTAGTTTGAAATGGGTAAGAGCTCTTCTCGTCCCGAGGCGGACAATCGACCGCCATGTGTTCTCGAGCTAAAGAAAGTACCTGAGTCGCTCAAGGAAGAGGTGTCGCGCCAGACGGCGGAGGACCTCTGTGAGACCCACGGAGAGAGGCTCAAGTTGTTCTGCGTGGACCACCAGAAGCCTATCTGTGTGATTTGCAAGGACGCAAAGGACCACAAGAAACACCAATGTGTACCCATCAATGAAGCAGCGGAAGATAACAAAGTGAGACATTGTTTTGAGTTCCAGTTAACTCCACCTATTAACTCTACAATTGATTTTTAATTGTATTTGCCTCACCTAACATAAAAGGATACATTTTGCAGAATGAACTGAGGATTGCACTGATGCACTTGAGAACCAAATTGAGCAACTTTAACGAAGAGAAACTGACATGTGACAAAATGTACACCCATATTCATGTAAGAACAAACTGAATATCCATGCAACTATTTGTAAAATATGTGTGATTCCATTATTTTCTTAAGTTCATCCATTTGGCTATCATTGCAGAAACAGGCAAAGCAGACAGAAGAGAATATTAAAGGAGAATTCCAGAAACTTTACCAGTTTCTGCGTGCAGAGGAGGCTGCTCGCATCGATGGACTAAGGAAAGAGGCGGACAAGAAGAGTCAGGCCATGGGGATCAGACGCGTCAATTTGATGGATGAGATTTCCTCTCTTTCCAAAACCGTGAAAGCTGCAGAGACAGACCTTGAGGCTACAGACCTCTCATTCATGATTGTGATTAGTTGCTTCAATATTCTGAATTTATAATTTTACCCGTTACTATAACTATCTCAAAATGAAAAATTATTATTTCCAATAACAGTTTATTTTGTTCTTTACCCAAAGAACTACGAAGCAATCAAAAAGAGGTAATTTCTGCCCGGGCAATTTCCGTCATTTTTATTTTCCAAGCACAGCACCGATTGTCAGAACCCTTGTTGACTTGCTGCCTGTCCCCGCAGGGCCCAGTGTACACTGCCAGACCCTGAGACCCCTTCAGGGGCCCTCATCGATGAGGCCAAACACAGAGGGAACATGCTCTTCCACGTCTGGAAGAAGATAAAGAGCATCATACAATACAGTAAGAAATAAAAGGAATAGTCCCTTAATCGTCATACAATTCATATTAGTATTAATAAGAAAGCCTTTTGACTTGTAATCAACTGGACTTTACTTGCCTAAAAGTATCATGCATTTTTTATACATATACTTTTTCTTCCATTTAGCACCTTTCTGTTTGGATCCCAACACTGCAAAGTCCGACCAGATTGTGTCAGAGGATTTGATGAGTTTGACGATAAACAATGAAAGGGAAGAAGTCCCTTCAAACCCAGAGAGACGTATGCAGGTTCATGTCCTTGGCTCCACTGGGATTAGCTCAGGGATACACACCTGGGATGTACAGTTAGGGGATAATTGGCAAATTGGGGTTACGACAAAAGATGACGAGGAGACACAGGCCGGTCTCTTCACCTGCAGTAGCTTTCTAGGTGAATGTACACTTGGACGTTCCGGTTATGGCCCTTTTATAAGAGCCGACTACTTTCCTAAGAAGATCAGAGTACAGTTTGAACAGGACAAAGGAAAGCTGTTATTTTATGATCTTGACACGAAACAAGTCATAAGTACAATCACACGCGAGTTCACGGGACTCTATTTCCCATTTTTCAGCGGTAATGTTAAACTTATCCCACGGTGTCCCCCATTAGTGTAGCCTTATGGTAATTGACACGTTAAAGAGGAAACATTACCTTTCTAATCGGTATTCTACCATTAACCTACTGATTCATTGCATAATGGAATACATTTGTGTTTATTGGCTCCACATGTTAACACCAAATATATCACAAATTATCGTATTTTTCCTTTTGTTTAAATCTTTTTAAGTTTTAGATTTATTGTATGAATACCATATTTGTATATATCAAATATACATTCTCAATTATATCATAATTGAGAATGTAATACCAAATGTGAACACTGACAATCTTTTTTTTTTACTGATTTTACTTCACTGTATATGTACAAGGTTTACATGTATATGTTTAAAAATAATGCAGCAAGTCAATGTACTCTCCGGGAGATGATAAAGAGTGATGGTTAATTCCCATAACATGCCTGTCCTCAACCCTAAATGACAGAATAGGTTGTTTGTATAGGACGTCCAACAAGACCCAGAAGAACGTTTAAACCCCCTATCGACTGTACGAAGAAACAGCAATACTGTAAAGTACGTAAACTGTACAATATGTCAAGGTTCTTTCTTGCCAAACAAAATGGATGACATTGTTTTTTTTGACAGTGGAAAATACAAGATTTTAAGTTCTTTCAGCATTAAAATGCGTTTTGATAACATTTCTAGCGATAAATGCACGTTTTATTTCGTAATCTTGAGTCAGTGAATGTATATGACGATTAGTATGTTAATTAATGCAACATTTTCTATTGTTGCCATGATGATTCGTATGGACGCTACTATCCCTTACACCACTCAGCTTGCATGTTGTTTTAATCAATGTCTTTGCGTTGTGTAGTCATCTGAGCTGTTGTGTTAAGCACAATTTGATCAAGTGATGATAAACATTGACATTTATTCTTCTTTGGGATTAGGGGAACGTGTTTTTGTGTGATAGAACGGACGTTCATGTTTGCTCTGCTTCCATTGAAATAACCCATTCCTGTATAGAAATATAAACAAAATACATTTTGTCTAGCAAGATGATCATGACACATTAATACGTTGTTGGATGATGTTCTTTCAATAAAAATGTATATTTTTGAGTGATCCAGGGGTGTCATTTCTTCTTCTCTGGGACGGACTGGGCCGACCTGTTTTGTTTGCCAACCAGGAAGTTTATGTTCGCTTTACTTCTGCCGAAAATCCACTTTATTGTATACATATATTTTATTTATATAGATAAACATGAGAAATGAATGCCCCCTTAAATGTTTTTGAAGCGTAAATGCAATCAAAGTAAAATGCAGACGTAATTCATCTTAAAAGGCTACTAGAATCTTTCATACAATAAGTGATTCAAACACTTATTGTATATGGGGGCACTGAATGACTTGGCGATATAGAGACGTCTATTCTCTTTTATATGATTCAGGGCATTAAGGTTAACTCAAATTAGCGATAATATACTACGAATCTAGCCCTACAGGAAGTGAAGTACTTAGTAGGTGACCTAAAGGTCAAGGACACTTGGCAGTGAGCTAGAGACCTGGGGTCTGTTTAATATGAAAGAGGGCCTCAGGATATATACTCAATAAATACGTATTCACAAAAAGTGACAAAAAGTGATCAGCAGATTTAAATACTTGATACAGAGCCCCAAGCAATTATCAATCACTACAATAATTACTAAATGAATATGGGTCCAATACAAACACATGAAGATAATCATGCCAAACACTAGTCACAGTGTAATAACACGTGCATGGTTACCGACACACGTATGTATGCTCACATACGATCACTCTTTAATGCGGGCGTTTTTTGTGTTCCATCTGTTCCTTGTTTGCTAGTCCCTCTTGGTCACTCTTTGCTCATTATACTGTGGTCTGGATACCTTCAAGTTGCAGAACACCAAGTGCAGGCTCCTCTCTCTCTCTCTCTCTCTCTCTCTCTCTCTCTCTCTCTCTCTCTCTCTCTCTCTCTCTCTCTCTCTCTCTCTCTCTCGCAATCTCTTTCTCACATTATCTTTCTCTCTCTCTCTCTATCATATTGTGCTTGGCAGAGGTGCGGTGTTTGGTTAGAGACCATCACTGGGAAGAAAGTTGGGGCAGAAAGTGTCCTGGGCAATCATAATCACAGACAAATGCTTCTGGATGCACGTGCACACATACACATACACACGCACACACACACACACACACACACACACACAATCACAGACTTGCACATGCACATGCAAACATAAACATACCCACACACATGCACACACATTCACATACGTGCACACACACACACACAAATCATGCAAATGTATGATTGCTACTCAGTGTGGTCTGTGTAATGTCACGGGTGCAGATTAAAGCTGCCAGGACCTCACAGGAGGACAGACAGTGGAGGAGGTGGAGGAGGAGGAGGAGGTGGAGGAGGAGGAGGTGGAGGAGGAAGGAAGAAGGAGAGGGAACAGAGGAACAACAGAGGAGAATACAGGAGTAGTAATGAAAAGGGGACAAGGATGGACGAAGGAGAGGGGGAGAGAAGGAGAGAAAGGAAAGCGTGGGTGAGTGATGAACAGGTGAAATGGAGGAGGAAAACAAGGGGAATTAGGAACGGAGAGATCAGGGTTCAGAGAGGAGGCTCCCAGCCAATCAGGTGCTATTGTTCTTTTCATACACGTGGTAGCCACAGCCAAAGGATATTGAAGGTCATGCTGATGTTTAAATAATAGAAAATTGATATCATTTAATCTCTCTCTCTCGCCCTTAATCTCCTCGTGATAGCATCTCTCTCTCACACACACTCACACACACACACACACTCACACACACAGACACATACAAATGTTCGCACACACACGTGCACACACATACTCACACATGCGCGGGTTCGCACGCACACCCACACACACAAACAGACACATATTGCGCGTACATGTCTGATTGTGTGTGTGCGCACGTCTGCACTCGTCAGCTGATGGTCAAGTGCTTTGATAAAGTGCTGCTTGGTGTTCTCACACTATCTCTGCCCCCCCTGAGAGTGGATCGATATACACTCAGGATCAGCTTACCGCTAATGTCTTTACGTCTTTAACCAGGCCGGGTGTTTCAGGGTGTGTGTGTGTGTGTGTGTGTGTGTGTGTGTGTGTGTGTGTGTGTGTGTGTGTGTGTGTGTGTGTGTGTGTGTGTGTGTGTGTGTGTGT
>NC_136949.1:6868110-6875610 GCF_949987615.1 Pollachius pollachius
GGAAGATGGGAAGATGTTGTCCTATTTGTTAGCACGTGTACGTGCGTAAGTGTCGACACGAACAGAGAGAGCAGAAATGTCCGGTGTACTTGTTGTTCTTGTTTTTTGGTTGAACTTCCTTGGAGTCTGCATTCCTTTTTAGTCCACTGATTAGACCGGATAAATCTGGCTTGTTTGTGTGTGCATATGTCCATGTTTGTGTATCTACGTCAGCGTGCCTGTGTTTTCACACACGTGTGTGTGTATGTGTGTGTGTGTGTGTGTGTGTGTGTGTGTGTCTCTGTGTGTTTGATTTTACAGAAGAGAAACTCCTTTGCGGTTACGCTCTGTCTTTGTGGTCAAATGTATGGTTCTCTGTGTTTGTAGTGAGGCAAAGGAGGAGGAGGAAGAGGAGGAGGGGGAAGAGGAGGAGGAAGAGGAGGAAGGGGAGGAGGAGGAGGGGGAAGAGGAGGAGGAGGGGGAAGAGGAGGAGGAAGAGGAGGGGGAGGAGGAGGAGGAGGAAGAGGAGGAGGGGGAAGAGGAGGAGGAAGAGGAGGAGGGGGAAGAGGAGGAGGGGAGGAGGAGGAGGAGGAGGAGGAGGAGGGGGAAGAGGAGGAGGAAGAGGAGGAGGGGGAAGAGGAGGAGGAGGGGGAAGAGGAGGAGGAAGAGGAGGAGGGGGGCAGGAGGAGGAGGGGGGAGGACGAGGAGGAGGGGGAAGAGGAGGAGGAGGGGGAAGAGGAGGAGGAGGAGGAGGGGGAAGAGGAGGAGGAGGGGGAAGAGGAGGAGGGGGAAGAGGAGGAGGAGGGGGAGGAGGGGGAAGAGGAGGAGGAGGGGGAAGAGGAGGAGGGGGAAGAGGAGGAGGAGGGGGAAGAGGAGGAGGAAGAGGAGGAAGGGGAGGAGGAGGAGGGGGAAGAGGAGGAGGAAGAGGAGGAAGGGGAGGAGGAGGAGGGGGAAGAGGAGGAGGAGGTAGAGGAGGAGGGGGAAGAGGAGGAGGAAGAGGAGGAGGGGGAAGAGGAGGAGGGGAGGAGGAGGAGGAGGGGGAAGAGGAGGGGGAAGAGGAGGAGGGGAGGAGGAGGAGGAGGGGGAAGAGGAGGAGGAAGAGGAGGAGGGGGAAGAGGAGGAGGAAGAGGAGGAGGAGGGGGAGGAGAAGGAAGAGGAAGAGGAGGAGGGGGAAGAGGAGGAGGGGGAGGAGGAGGGGGAGGAGGAGGAGGAGGAAGAGGAGGAAAGGTCGGTTGAAACCATCCACTCAGAGGGCCTCATCTGTTCCACCCGACAACCCAACCAGTGTGTGTGTGTGTGTGTGGGCGGCACACAAACCCCATCGCACACGCTCATACGAACACAAATACACACCCACACACACACACACGCGCGCACACACACACACACACACACACACACACAGATAAACACATTCACACCGCATGCACGCTTCAATACACGCTTTAGAACTGACATACTCAGACATTTTAAATAATCAATCATACAGAGATGAGGGCAACAAGATATTAATCTTTCAAAGTCATACTGTAGCTCAGCTATGTAATAGATACAGGGAAACTGTAGCAGTTTGGGAGAATGAAGCCAAATATAGCTGGCATTAGTGGAAGAAGGAATATGTGCTTCAGAAAAAATGGTAGGCGCGCTCAGTTTACCGAGGCGCTATTTCATTTGGTAATGGCGCCACCTATTGGCAGAATGTAATATTGGAAGTACTTTTTTTCAAAGCAGCTGCACGCACGCACGCACGCACGCACGTGGCTGCGCACACGCAAACACGCACAGACTCACAGACACACAAACACACGCACACACACACACACGCACACACACACACACACACACACACACACACACACACACACACACACACACACACACACACACAGTCATGGGTGATCCAGTCAGGGGCAAGGTTGATCAACATACTGTTTGTTCCTCAACGTATCGGTCGCAAAAAGGCCGATTATATAGCTCTCTAGGCTGCAGCCTGAAAACGATCAATTATTCCCTCTTATTCCGGTTGTAAGCGAGGTCCTCTGGTGCCATCTTCAGTCGCAAGACCGAATAATTGGGGAATAAATAATTATAATATTAATAATAGTAATCCAAATAATAATAAATAAATAAACATTTTGCAATAATGATAATAGTAATAAGTCTAATAATAATAATAATAATAATGTTAATAATTATAACACAAATAGTAATACAAATGGTAATTTGATCAAAAGGGTACGTATGTATATAAATAAGGAATTTATATGTATATATTGTAAAAGTAAATTAATCAAGCATTAATTAAGATGGATTATAGCTACAGTTATTTAACCATTGGTTTTATACAAAACAAACAGATGCTGTTTTGAGGACTGCAGCGGCCTGCAAATCCAGGCAGGCGTTTTCAGTAGTTGAACTTGAAGCAACTTAAAAAAAAGACCGTTGTGTGATATGAGTAAGTAAGCAAATAATTAAATGCTGTGTGTGCGTGTGTGTGTTTGTGTTTGTGCGTGCGTCAGAGATAGAGTGAGAGAGTGAGAGAGAGCCAGAGAGAGAGAGAGAGAGAGAGAGAGAGAGAGAGAGAGAGAGAGAGAGAGAGAGAGAGACAGAGAGAGAGAGAGATCGAGAGAGAGAGAGGGGGGGGGGGGGAGATAGCGGACGAGATTGATGGGACAGGCCCATTGCCGACAGTTCTCATCTCGAGTTTGGGCAGTCGTCCAACAAAACAATTAGCCGGCTGCATGTTTCCCGCTTATGGCTGGGAATCCCAGGGCCCTAATGGCTATTTCTTCCAGCACCAACAGTTCCCTTCGTTGGCGCCCTTTGTACGTGCGTGTATTTTCCCAAAGCCCAGGGAGCAACAGCAGCCCCCCCCTCTGCTCAGCTGGCCCAGCGATACGGCAGCCAAGTTTATTTTCTCCCCGGTGGTCCCTTCGGGGTGACGGCCGGGCCTTGCCACATCACCCCTGATGTATGGGCCCGGCCTCGGCCGAGGGGTCTGAGGGAGAGGTCGGCCGGGCTGTTCTATTAGCCCACTCCGACACGCGGACGGGTCTCTTCTCAGGTTGTGTCACGTGACGTGCAGGATAGAGAGGCATCAATAAGTCTAATTAAATCAAGATACCTCAAAATGTGGTTCACAGAAATGTGAAAAGCAAAGTCAATAATCTAATCAGTTAAATAAATAGTAGCCTAACTGAAATAATATATAACTCGTGCGCATATGTGTGTGTGTGTGTGTGTGTGTGTGTGTGTGAGAGAGAGAGAGAGAGAGAGAGAGAGAGAGAGAGAGAGTTTTACGATGTAAAACGACTTAATTGTGCAAACTTATTTTAAATTAATCGAACACCAATGATTTTAAATGTTAAGATATAGACCTACTTATTAAAAAAATTCTGTCAGGTGATACAAGAGAGAGAGAGAAGAGAGAGAGAGAGAGAGAGAGAAGAGAGAGAGAGAGAGCGAGAGAGGTGGGGAGAGGGAGACGGGGGCGCGGGAACTGACTCCACGTCGGCCTCCTTCACTCGAGCGCATAAATAACTGTCCGCAGAACGTAAACACTGCGGTCATAACCCGCACGAATTAAACAACGCGTCTGCGCGGGGATTAAAGAGCAGTGCGCAAATTTACCACTTCCAACGGTGCGCCCTCCAACAACAAACTCCCGGCAGGGCATTCCTGTGCTATTGCGCCATCAATGTACAGTATATAGAACCGTCCATGGCTCCACGGGCGTACGCAACCATCTTGAGGTTCGTTGGGTTTGCCAGATTTAACGCTGTTTATTTTAATCATCCCCTTGTTGACTTTTTTTTAGACCGTCCCCTTATAAATAGGCCGACGTTTATCTGCGCACGAGCGCTGTTTGTTGCACCCCCAGTCCTGGAGGGGATCTCGCGATAAGAGAGGTCGCGGGGTCAAGAATGGGCCCACACACAGGAAGATAAGAGGACAGAAGAACAACAAGTACACTTGAATTGAAACCAAAGCGTGTCATGATGCTGCATGTATGTTTTATATACGATGGAACCATTCCAGTCAATGGAGTAAGAAGATTCACAAAATCGGCATTGCAAACATTGAAACGTGTATAGCAACTGTAGGAAGATTGTTACAGTTCATTATAGTATAAAAAACACAATAGACAAAAAAAACAAAACGAGCATTAAAATATGCAACATGTTCTTTGAACCAGCAAAGAAAAAGCATAGTGCGCGGAGAGCACATTTAAATAAAATTATTTTTTGTATTTACGGGAACGAAATTGAGACAGGTGACTTATAGTTAAGTCTTTCTCAGTTATTCCCACTCAGAGTCTGTGGAGATGGCACGTGTGCAGTGGGCCTTTACATGTCCATCTTCTTTACTGCGTGTGAAAACACTGTCCTCGTTGGAAACATCAAGATGCAGTGGGCCCGCATAACCTCGACGAGCTCAGCATCTCCTTCATTTCGCTCTCTGGCTTCCCGGCCACCATGAAAGGCCACGTCTAAAACAAAAAACAGCAACAACCGTTAGTCTCATATCTGAACGGGGAAGGCGTCGATTCCCTCAAACATATTGGGGATAAACTGAGCTAAAATGTCAGCAAATATATGGATATTAGGCCGGTTTCACCCCCTGGATGCAGTGAGAAATAAAGAGTTTGTTTTAAACAGGGTGCTATTTATTACATATTAATATTTTAGATATAGGCTACACATTAATCAATGCTTTATACGTTATATATACCGCTCACTGATTACCAGTTGATAGTCTCTGCGTTGCAATTTTTATGGGTTAAAATAGTAACCATAATAACAAGTAAGATAAAACTAGGATATCTGCATTAATATAAATAAATAACATGACATGACTTATATAGGACTATAACAAATAGGAAAGGTAGGGCACATAGGCCATATGATTACAGACTGTATTCACAGCATATCAAATACACAATTCACAATTGTGCCCACAAACAGGCCCTCATAGGGGCTGTTTGTGGGCACTCTGATCTGCCATTTTTACTTTTAACGAACGTGCACCTTGCTGTATAAAAACAGATGAGACAGGATCAGCATGCACGTATAACACCACAATGATTTTTCCACCCTACAAAAAACGTGATATTTACCAGATTAACGGGGTGGATATATCCGTTTTCATATTTGTCGTTGGCCAGTATCTGGCGTAAGTGCGCGATGTAGCTGGAGGCCAGGCGCAGCGTGTCCAGTTTGGAGAGCTTGGTGTCCGCGGGGACCCAGGGCAGCGTGGTCTTCAGTCGCGAGAAGGCTTTGGACAGGACGCGCATCCTTGCTCTTTCCCGCGCGTTGGCCGCATTCCTCTGCACCTGCTTGCCCTCGTGCACCACACCGTTGGGCCCCTTCTTCCTGGAGGTCTTTCGTTTTTTCTTCTTCCCCCCGGGGACATCTCCCATGTCGTCGTCCTCGGCGGAGCTCCCCTCGCAGCTCTCCTCGGCGCTCTCGCTGGACGAGTCTTTATCCGTGGAGCCGAACTTCAGGATGCCGTCCAGGAGTTCGTCGTCGACGTCGCTGAGAGATCCCGTGGACATGGTGGACACTCTCTGGGTTTGGTGCGCGCCGTTTCAAAGCATGGGAGCGGGACACCGGACGGATACCGAGAGGATATACATGTGTGTGTGTCTCTACGCGTGATCATCAAACAGCGAAGGATGAGAGCTGTTGGTCGCGCAGGAGTAAAAGAGCTGACTTTTTATCTTCATGGCGAGGGGCGTTGCTTGCTTCCGCCTAGGAGGAGATGGGCG
The DNA here is from genome assembly GCF_949987615.1 of Pollachius pollachius. Lineage (NCBI taxonomy): Eukaryota > Metazoa > Chordata > Actinopteri > Gadiformes > Gadidae > Pollachius > Pollachius pollachius. The sequence goes on from NC_136949.1 coordinate 6,873,857, forward strand.
GTGGTAAACGAGCTTCTCAAAACTACTGCGATGCTTGGATGAAAGCATACGGTGGAAATGTATAAGGAATGGGAGGATTTAAATAAAGGATTTCCCTCCATGATTTAGATTTAGCTACAAATGTAAATTGTGCATACATCCAACCAATTACGCACCGTTTACGCACGGATACAATCAGATACAAAGTGGAATTTGCCATTTGAATTGTAATTGTTATCCAATATAAAATAGATTGTTCAAATAGTATGTACTGTGACATTCACTCACGATGTAGCTCTTACATTTGCAATAAAGTGAATGTGTCAAACCGGATGTTAAAACTCTTAAAGCAACTGCAACGCACTTTGTCTCAATGACCAACAGGTAAAATGAATTGATGACTATACATGTGGATATAAAACCAACACTACAACAATATTTGTTATTAAAATTGTACTAGCTCCATTAGTGCCATTGCAGCTTTGTGGCATCATGTTCCAGGCACAATTCTCCTGATATTTGGGTTTATTCCACACATAAGGACACACAAGCCAGCAACTCAGCCCGGCTAACGGGATATAGTGTGGGGACAGGGGGGAGTCTCAGGTCTCAAATGGCGGGCTGGCGCCTTGGCTCCCCAAGATGTAATGGATACAGAGCACCCTGAACCTCTGTTTGGCCTTCTAGATCATTCCTCACCAGAGCTTCATATACCCGGCCACTCAGCGCCCAAGCCCAAACAAGAAGAACCCTGCAACAGGCTCTCTCTCTCTCTCTCTCTCTCTCTCTCTCTCTTTCCTCTCTCTCTCTTTCTCTCTGTCTCTCTGTCTCACTGTCTCTCTGCCTCTCTCTCTCTCTCTCTCTCTCTCTCTCTCTCTCTCTCTCTCCATCTCTCTCTAAAACTCCCTTTCACTCTCTCAGCAGCTTCTCTCTCTCTCTCTCTCCCTCTCTCTCTCTCTCTCCTCTCTCTCTCTTTCTCTCTGTCTCTCTGTCTCTCTCTGTCTCTCTGTCTCTCTGTCTCTCTGTCTCTCTCTCTTTCTCTCTCTCTCTCTCCATCTCTCTCTAAAACTCCCTATCACTCTTTCAGCAGCTTCTCTCTCTCTCTCTCTCTCTCTCTCTCACGCTTTCCCTCTGCCATATCCCCTCTTCACATCCTCTTTCAGTCTAAAACAGTCTTCTTATAAATAATAATAAAAATAGTGACACATGTACGATGAAACTATATACAGTCTTTGTGTGTGTGAGTGTGTTAAAGAAAGAAGAGAGAATTTGTTTGTGTGCACGTGTGTGGATGGGGTTGTGTGTCAGTTTAGGGTTATGTCAGTATGTGCATGTTTGTGTGTATGTGAGTGTGTGTGCATGTGTGAGTGTTTGTGCATGTTTGTGTGTATGTGAGTGTATGCGTGTGTGAGTGTATGTGCATGCCCGCGTGCGTGTGTGTGTTTGTGTGTGTGTGTGTGTGTGTTTGTGTGTGTGTGTGTGTGTGTGTGTGTGTGTGAGTGTGTGTGCATGTGTGAGTGTTTGTGCATGTTTGTGTGTATGTGAGTGTGTATGTGTGCGTGCGTGCGTGTGTGTGAATGTGTGTGTGTGGTGAGGTAACCCTGTAAGACTGGAGTGTGTGCCAGGATAAGACACGCGTCTCTTGGGGCATTACCTCTGACCTGTTGTTTTCCGGTGTCACAGTGCATCTAAACAAACACCCTGACCCACCCCCTCATTAACTGGGACTACACCTCAAAACAATTCAACGCCAGACTCCGAAAAGCTTTTGGAAA
>NC_136949.1:6888110-6975610 GCF_949987615.1 Pollachius pollachius
AAACCCAAGGCAAACAGCATGTTTAATTATTAGGAGAGGATAGTTTAACCTTAAACAAATCACCCATAAATCCACAAATCTCACACAATAACAAGCTTTTTAATGAGCACACACACACACACACACACACAAATACACACACACAGATATACACACACAGATAACCATCTAAACACACACAACCAACTTTTCCCCTTGAGTCAAAATACAAGAGAATCATCACATTTGATAATGAAACGCAAGCTGAGCCACTTTTAACCACTTCTTCGTCTTTTAACCCTCTGAACTCTGCTAGGGAGGAAGTGGAGAGCGGGCCGAAGACCGATCTCTGTGACTCGTGAGGCCTGGGGAACAATATTTTATTAGCCCTGCAGCGGACGATGACACACGGCCACTGACAAAGACACACTGCATCTGACTGGGGCTTTATTGGCTAACCCTATAATGACTTCCTGCACTGATTGAGTGATAAGAGGGGAGAGACAGTGAGACAGAGGAGGGGGAGATTAACTCGATATATGGACAAGAGGATCCAGTTTGAAATCTGAAACGAAATAACCCATATTTGACAGTGTCTCTCTCGCTCTTTCTCTTTCTCCCTCCCACTCAACCTCTCTCCGCTTCTTTCTGTCTGTCAAGATTCAAGATTTGAAGTGCTTTATTTGCACGAAAATTGGTTCTTTACAATAAGTAAAATCAGACATAAGATAAGATACAAAATAATAAAGGGGGTTAAGGTTAGTCTGTGTCTGTGTGTACTCTGTCTCTCTCTCTCTCTCTCTCTCTCTCTCTCTCTCTCTCTCCCTCTCCCTCTCCTTCTCTCTCTCTGTGTCTTCTCTATATGGTGTTTCCTTTGTCTTTGAACCCCAAACACTCAGAGGTTCTCGACGGCTCTAATCTTAGTCCATGTGTCCCCCTGACTTCTGTCGGTTCCCATTGCCAGAATGCTTCTCCTCCACCAAGTCCCATGTTGGTATTTGGAGCAATTGCGTAGTGAATCCCTCCTTTCACACAGTTCGCTAGCATTTGACCCACAGTGCTCTTGCAAAGTTCACCTTTTTCTCCCTTTTTTTCTCCTCTATCTCTCTATTTCTTACCACGCGCTCTCCTCCTCCCTCCCCTTGGTCTACTCAGAGGATAAAGAAGGAGTTTCTAATGAGTAGATGTTCTGATGATGAAGCCGTTTTCCAAGAAATGTATTTGCCATAAGCCTGTGGCCTTTGGCTGACTCCCCGAGGAGACCATTCATTTAGATATCAGTGTTTGTGTGTGTTTTTGTGTGTGTGTGTGTGTGTGTTTGTGTGTGTGTGTGTGTGTGTGCGTAAAACACAGTCCCACGCATGCCTGCATCAGTATGTGTCTGCTGCATCTATGTGTTTGTGGGTTGTTAAATATGATTTGTGTTGTAAGGTTTGAGCAGTGTGACAAAGTATCACCCAGAGCATATCAATCTGATGTGTGTGTGTGTGTGTTTCAAACATGTGTGTCTGTCAACCGAAACGACACACAATATAAGGCGCACACTCGGAAGAACTCAAGCAGTGAGAAAAGGGGAACACCCCGATCACGTAGCTTCCCTTCCTATCATCTCTCCACACCCCAGCCAAGTGCATCCCTCCTGTGCCACCCCAAAACATCCTTTCACGTCAACACCATCCCTGTTTCATCACACACACACACACACACACACACACACACACACACACACACAGACACACACACAGGCGCGCACGCATGTACACAAACACGCATACACATGCACATACACACAACTACACACACATACACATCTGTATACAAGCACATACACACACACATACACAAACACACACACACACACACACACATTCTCAAAAAGCAACCAAGTGTGTAATTGAAGTCACACCTGATCTGATATCCTACTTGTCCATTCCTTCCAACACAAGTGTTTGTGTGTGTTTGCATTTGCACATCATGCACATAAGAGACCCAAACCATGGGAAGCTAAATTAGTATTATTTAAACTGAACATCTCATGTTTGGGGTGAGGCTGATGTGGACCCCTCCTACACACACACACACACACACACACACACACACACACACACACTCACACACGTCATTATTTGTATTATAACTTTGGTCTTCTGTTATTTTAATAACAAAACACACACACGCACACACACACACACACACACACACACACACACACACACACACACACATACACACACACAAAAACACACCCTCTCTCCCTCTCTCTTGAGGCAGTTTGTTTTCAGAGGGTTCTGTTTTCTAGTGAGAGAGGAAGACTCCACTTCAGACAGCTTACAGTGACTCCTACTCTATCTAAACACTGGGCTGCCTCTCTGTCTCAGGCCCTGACAAAATGGCCACCGGGGGGCCCCCCTCCATCTCTTCCAGTAGACACGAAGGAGAGGTCGGCGGTCATCGCAGGCCTTGTTTATCAGGGCAGTGTTTCAGCGAAGGTTAATCCAGTAGAGCGAGGAGACGAGTTTCTTGATTTATTTCAACATTGACTGACCATGATTTGACATTGTGTTTTATCACCCGAATGATAACAGTTATAAGTGGAAATAGTAAAGGAATCAATTCAGAGTTCTGCAAGACAGTTAAGGGTAAACTGCATTACAAAGTGAGCAAGCGTGCTGTTTACATCCACATCGCACAATATAACATCAATGTTTCTAAAATCCATATGCAAGTCCAAGTTCAACCCATCCTTTTTTATCAAAATATGTAAAACAATATAATAACTATAAATAAAATATGATATAAAAAGTGAATACCAAAACACCAACCCCAAAATAGTGCTTGGGACTTCTGAAGCCCGGATGTTCGACTCAATACACTGCTCGTAACAGTGAGTACACTCCATTTATAACAATGCACTTGCTTTTCTTACATGTACTTCTTAACTGACACCCACACAGATTCATCTCAGCGGTGGTGACGGAGAGCCTGTGCGGTAATGCTTACGGCTGCGGCTGTCATTTTCTCACGGCCAGTCTAAACACCATCAGATCAGCGGCTCAGTCGACGTGGTTTTGCAGGTGTGTTGATGTTATCACCAGGGAGATCTGGCCCTGGGAGTGCTGGAGCGATGCCTTGCTCTGTCATGTCGCTCTCTCATCGCCGCTGGAATGGAAATGCTGAGGAGGAAGAAGGGGGAGACGGTTGTTCCCTGGGTTGAAGCTCCACGATGACGGTGGCGTGGCTCTCCTGGTCAGAGAGCTCTGCTGAAACCGTCTCGGGTGAAAGGAGGAATGAATGCGTTGCACTCAAGTATAATATCAATCATTTCAGTGCAGTGTATCACCAATTGTCTCTAATGCCTCTGGCATTGGTGCACTGCTTAAAACGGCATCAGTGTGTCTCCCTGTACGAATACCGCTACAAAGATGTGTGTGTGAAACTCATCCCTAAACCCCCATGTGTGTGTATTTGTGCGGTCAAGATCCAAATGAGGTGGCTAACTAGTTAGTTTGCTGACTGATTTGTTGGCCTACTGGCTGACTGACTGGCTGAGTGATTGGTTGACTGACTCACTGGTTGGCCTACTGGTTGGCTGGCTGACGGTTTGGTTGACTGACTCACTGGCTGTCCGGCTGGTTGGCTGGCTGGCTAACGAAATGGCTGACTGTCTGACTGATTGGATGGCTGGCTGGCTGGCTGCATGGCTAGCTGTCTGGCTGGCTTATTGGTGGACTGGCTGGATGGCTGGCTGGCTGCCTGGATGGCTTAATGTATGGCTGGCTGGCTGGCTGGCTGGCTGGCTGCATGGCTAGCTGTCTGGCTGGCTGGCTGGCTGGCTGGCTGCATGGCTAGCTAGCTGACTGGCTGGCTGGCTGGCTGGCTGGCTGGCTGGCTGGCTAGATGGCTGGCTGGCTGGCTGGCTGGCTGGCTGGCTGGCTAGATGGCTGGCTGGCCGGCTGATTTGCTTACTGGCTGGTAGGCTGATTGAATGTCTGATAGATGTCTGGCTGGCTGGCTGGCTGGCTGGTTGGCTGGTTGGCTGGATGGCTGCAGTAAGAATGAGGAGGATGTAAACAGGCCTGGTCTTCCCACGTCTTTGTTTACATTGGGAGACCCCTGGGCCACACCCCCAGAGCACTAGAGCCCTCCACATCGCCAAATCACACACCATCCATCTCCGTCTCCTACAAACAGGCTCACTCACGTGCGCATAAAGTACACAGACACACACACACATACCCACGCGTGCGCACGCTTGGACGCATCCGTGCATAGACAGGCCAGCGTAGACACGTGCGCACCTGCATGCATGACGAGTTGTGCACGGTCAGTGTGTATAGGCTGCAGGTGTGCAGTGCGACTAAAAGCTCTCACTTCTTGTCTCTTCCTCCCTATCTCACTCACTCCATCATGTCTCTGTACTCTCTGCTTGCCCTCATTTTGTCCTGGAATTCATGGTTTCTCTGGTTTTCTCTGTTCATCTTTCTCCGACGTTTAGGATTCAGAAAGGTCTCCCCGGGAGACCACTTTTTTCAGCCTTTTTCATGTCATTTCGGTCGTGTCATAATATAACTTCTGAAACTTGAGATAATGTTCACAATGCCATCATTCCATTGGGAAATCCATGTTGAATAGAGCAAGACGCCCCAAAACACTAGCTATCTCCCTTTTTCCCCAGGCTTATGAAGTACGCTCAATATAAGCAGAGCACTGCAGTCTTGACAAACACTTGTGGTGTACTGGCCATGCAGAGGTCATCCGTTGCCACAATGCAATGAAGATGTGTTTAGGGTTTTAGAGGAAGAACCACCGTTATCTTCACTAACAATAAGCGTGTTTGGATGAATTTCTGCGTCGCCTGTTTATTCTTCTTGCTTCTTTGTGTCATAAGAATGTTAAACTATCTCACTGTTTACAGCTAACTTTTTTTACGCCCTTATTCATTATTATTCGGAATTTTGCTTACTTAATGATTGAAGTTAAAGGAAAAAACCTGAACTTGGAAAGACGACATTTGGAATGTCAAATGTTGGATGACCAATGTAAAACAATATGTTTTCGTCATGCTTTTTTCACTGAATAGATGAAATGCATCTTAATGTCGATCACATACATGCACACACACACACGCACACACACACACACATACACACACACACACACACACACACACACACACACACACACACACACACACACACACAAACACGCTATAAACACTGTCAATGGAAAATACTCACACAACCGTCGCGGGAGGATGAAAAGTCGACGTGGTGATGGACCGTCTATTTACTCTCAGAATCGTGTCCTTCTGTTTGTCCTGCAAGTGCTCCCATCCACATTGTTTACACACAGCATACTGCGCCGAGGGGAGAGAACCAGCATTGTTCCTCTGGGAAGGACTGCACGAAAATGTGCAACCCAACAAACCTGTAAGTACACTGCTCTCACAACGTGTGGGTCCATGCACACAAACACACACATGCACATACATACGTATACGCACACACACACATACATACGTACACGCACACACACACACACACACAAACATACGTATGCACACACACACACATGCATAAGCACGCACACACACGTACACACATACCCACACACGAACACACATGCAAATACACACAGTGAGACAGTGAGGGGGAGGAAAGAGACACACAGAGAGTGCATCCGAGTTTCACGATTTTGCAAACCTGCCCTAAATCCAATACTTTACAGCAAACATTTTGGGACATCTGAACAAGGCTCTCAGCAGTAGAATGGATGTCCTTTACGAGGCTATATTTCATCTAGATGGGCCTGCAGGGAGATTAAACGAGTGGGGGAGATAGAGAGAATTTGGTAACCAGGGATGAATCATTTAAAAGTTATTTAGTTGCTTTCTTTGAGAACCGGCCAAGTGTGAGAATGTGTGTTTGTTTGTAGCGGGAGGATTTGGGTTAGTACACGCAAACATGAAAAATAAGTAATGTGTCATGCACATACAAGTCAATGATAAAACACAAATACACAGGCTGACAAAAACAAACGATTTTGGAAGCTGTAACTCAACTAATAGGCTACCACTGCAAAAACTCTAGATGCCATTCACTATATCCATTCATGAGGCAGAGGCAGTCCTCATTACAAACACACAAATTTTTCCAACATGACTCCTTATTTTCCTCAATTTTCAGCCTCCCTAAAGTGTCTACAGTTGCCAGCTGAGCATGCCAGATTAATACATTTTGCTTATAAATTGCACTGTTTCCCAAAACCTGCACGTCATACGATTATAAACAATGAAAACGGCTGGTTTCAGCATCTGTTTCAGAGTGTTAAATTAGTTTGTTAAGTGTACTATTGGCAGACCACGTGGATTATTCTCAGAAATAAATAGATTTGGCCAGTAATGCATGAGGCATTTCTGCACAATACAAGAGGAGTGAGCTGACCTTCAAGACTCATTCAATTATTCTAACTCAGTCAATACAACTGAATGCTTTTATTCACATTCGAGATCATGAAAGATATCCACACCACCACTGATTATTTTATTTTTAAAGACAACTTGTTAAAACTAAGTGAAGGAAACGTATTTATTTTTTATTTGGGAAACGTAACAACAAACATATTTCTCGTCCACAGGGTGGCGGTAGTAAACACTTTAAGACAGGAAGTAAAAAAAAAAAAAAGCCTGCAAGGAGTAGCTGAGGAATATTTCACTGGGTTGTTGCCATTGTTTTGATTTCATGATTTGAACACCGATTCGTCTCTGCAAAAAAGGTACATCGATCACTACATCTCGATTTAAAATAAATGCATACAAACTGGATGCTCCCTTCGGTTTTCATTGGCTTCATGCAAGTTCCCTTCAATTGTCATCATATGAGCAAATAATCGGGGTTGTAATGCTAGCTAGCTAGTAACTTTTCATTCGTCTCCCTGACAAGACACTTTCTTTGTTGGAGGCTCCTTGTACGCTGAGCTCCGGACGGGTAAAGAAACGGGAGAAACCACATCTCACGCATTTTAAACCTGACCGTTTTACAATCGACCAGCGGACGTACTTTATCCCCGAGCCGGTGATCTGCGTTACTATGCAACACGAAGCGCACTAGCCGCTGCAGCTAACACCAACTGTCCCTTATAACCCCTCTGGTTCCTAAGACCGAGCTTCCAGCTCCATATTTATATGTAAGGCGAGGGGGAGGACAACCCGTCTAAAATTGCTATCGTTGCATTAATTTAGCCGGGGATTAAAGTCTTCTACGAGGCATTACCAGCCTTGCTAACACTAGCTGTAGCTGAGCTGCGCTAACCAGAAGCGTTAGCTTCATCTTCTTATTGTCGTTCCACAGTAACCTGTCATAGTGCACTGGAGACAAGCTTGTTATGGCCACTAACCCTGATTATTCTACGCATAGGTGCAGGCTTGATACGTGTTGAACTTCCACAACTTGTCTTCAAGCCCGAAGGTCCAAAACACCAGGCTCACTACCTCGTAAATGTCCTATTGTGGGCTCTCTTACGACGCAACCATCCAGGTAACAACCACACACGTCTGCGTTGCTAAACGCATAACACTTTATAATGCAACTTATCCAGTAATGGTACTGTGATGATCTCAATTTGTGTTTTTAAAAAACCTGGCAGTTCAGAGCCTCTTTAAACTTTGAATCATAAACCTTGCTTACACCATTATTAAAACATGTTAATCCAGTTAACAGAAAAAACACCTTAGCAACGCCTTAACATAGTGTCTATGTTGCCTAGGTGATCCATCTCCGTCCAGGGCCAGTTGTGATGGTATTTGCTGATGGATGTGTGAGGAGAAAGACCTAGTGGTTCCCTTGCTGTGCCACACACTGCACACATGGATTCTGGTAACGAGGATGCGTTGGACATCATCATTACCAATGTGGTGGCAACCTTTAGGACAAGATGCCACCTCAACCTTCGCCTCATTGCCCTTGAAGGGGTCAATGTCATCTACAAGCCGGAAGTAGGGGTGAGGGGAACAGGTTTTTTGTTCATCCTTAACCTTTCTCAGCTGTGTCGAGATTTGTAACGTGTGTGTGTGTGTCTGTGTGTTTGCCCGTCCTCAGAAAGTCTTGATGAAACTTCGCAAGCCCAAGATCACAGCTTCGATCTGGTCCTCAGGAAAAATAATTTGCACTGGAGCCACCAGGTAACTTGTTTACGTGTACACAAATCATTTTTTAAACTGGCCAATCGGGGTAGCAAGTGTGTTGTGCAGTTGTGGTGGCTGACTGTCTGCCACCACAACTGCACAAAATGTAAAACTGGCACTGCAAGTGCCAGTTTTACATTTTCTCACACTTAATGAGTGTGCCTTAAGCAACAATATATTAAAAGTTAAGCTGAATTATGACACAGCGACCAAAAACATTTCCAGAAGACCTGGAATTGTACTATTTCCATATAGTCCACAATCATGCATCAACATTTTATATGTTTTTTTGGTTGTTATATTTGCAACATGGGCTTACAAATTATAATTACATATGTCCCATCTTAAAACACCATTTTCAGAAACTCATTCAAAAACATATTTGCACTGTGAGAGATGTAAAAAACAAGAATATATGAGAATGTTGGAACCATCCACATCAATGTCTTTAAGACATGTACAGCTTTGCAAAACCATGTGAAGGCGATGCATGAAGGCCACTTGCAACAATATTTTAAATATTTTCTTCTCTATTACTCACAACATAGGTTTAAAAACTATTAATTGATCCCATTTGATCCCATCCAACTAATTAAAACATATTTGCACTGGCAGACATGCAAACGGCACACTTTTTGGCACGAGTCGCTTTTTTATCATAGATTTTGGGGACCTGCGGGGTTCGTGCAGATCCGAAGAGTTCTTTTTGGGGGGGGGTGGGCGTGTGCGAGTCGATCGGTGCGCACGTGCAGGCGTCAATAATCCGTAATCTGACTGAGACCCCTCGAGCCTTCGAAGTAAAGAAAAGTGATTCCGGAAATGATTTTGTTAGGGGACCAATCACAGCCCTTGCCGTTGCATCGACTGATTAAATATTGGATGCGCATGCGCACGTAGAGCTACGGAGAGGGTCTCCGACAGGGTCTCCCGTAGGAGTCGGTTCACTGGGGACGCTGTGGACAAGTACCTACTAGTTTAACTAAGTGGATGTGGTAGGCTACACCACGGGATGAGATCACTGCCACATAAATAAAGGTAAGACACAATCTTTTTGCTTAAGATTAGCTGGTGCTGTCTGTCCGTCTGTCTCTTTATGAAGCAGTGTATACTAAATTGAATTCCTATTTATTAAAGCATATAGCATAGGCCTTCTCATGTTAATAGGATATTACGCCGTCATATTTTTTCAGACTTTGGGTAGCGCTCTCTTTTTTTGTCATACATGTGTTTGCATCCCTGACTGGGAGGAAATGCCCAAAACAGAATAAAGTGCAAAAAAAATCGGAAGTAATGATTTTGCTGCCGCATTGTGCTGTGATTTTTTTAAAATAATAATAATAATAATAATAATAATAATAATAATAATAATAATAATAATAATAATAATAATAAAAATTAAAAATAACTTCTTCTTTTTTTTTTAAGTGTGCCAATGATTATACTGCCCCGTGCCAGTGGTGGCACGCGTGCCTCATTCAACCAGTTTTTCACATGCCGTGTTTCAGTCTTGACATGACTGCATTGTTAAGTGTCTACAAACTACTTCTTATTCTGGTAAATTGCAATTCCACCAACTTTTTGCGTCTTCATCATGATACTTGCATGTACTTATACTTGAGGTATAAGTGCATCGTTTAGAGGTCGGTGTGTCTCAGGGATTCATTATGCTGTGCCTAACTGATGCTCTTTATTGCTCCTGCACTCTACCCCAAGCTCTTTCTCCAACTCTTTGTCTTTCTTTCTCAGCGAGGACGAGTCCAAAGTCGGCGCCCGCCGGCTAGCACGCACTTTGCAGAAGCTGGGCTTTAGGGTAAGGAAGGGGGAGTCACGATACTCTAGTAGCTATGATTAGAGGTCCTCTTTTTTGACCCCCAATGCCTGCATCCTACCTGAAGGCATCCTTGAGCGCGTTTCATTACTCCTATGTCCTCTGTAATAGGGCTGGGCGATTAATCGAATTCTGATCTCGATTTCGATTTTAGCGTCAGCAGATCACAAAACTAATATAATCAAGTTTTCTATATATATATATATATATATATATATATATATATTTTATTTCATTAAATGTTTTATAGAAAGTGCAAAACAGCTGGATACATATATCTGTACATTATTTTAGATTGGAGCATTTTTCTTTTTGACCATTTTGTGTATTGTTTTAAGTCGAAATTTCAAAGTTCTCAGTTGCAAAGTGTTTTTTGGGAGAGACATGCTGAATAAATACATAATGTTTTCAAACTCAAAAATAATCGTTTGAATAATCGTGATTTCAATATTGACCAAAATAATCGTGGTTATGATTTTTCCCATAATCGAGCAACCCTACTCTGTAACAGCATGCTTCCCAATACACTGTAGGTCCCTTTGGAGATTCACCATATGGCCAAACGCATCAGTCGGTGTCCTCGCACAAATATTCAGATTCAGATTCATTCATGACCTGTGATTTCCTCAGGTGCGGTTTTCTGACTACAAGGTGGTCAATGTGTTGGCAGTCTGCTCCATGCCCTTCTCAATCCGCTTGATCGACTTCACTAAGAAAAACCGCCCCATAGCCAGGTAAAGCACGTCTACATCTAGGGATGCACCGATGCCAGTACTCGGACTCAGGCCCGATACTGTGCTCTTGTACTCTTTCTGATGGTGATGCTCCGTCTGAGCATCGATTTATTCCTGCGTTGGAGGGTCGGGCTCACCGGACACATGTAATATAGCGCCACGGTGTGTGGCGCATTTCATGTGTGATTAAAAAAGTATCACAAAGTTGCTGTGGCCTGTAACCATGGCAATAACACGCCCGCTCTTTTTTAAACGAATGGTTTAAGTACTCGTATCGGCGAGTACCCAAATGTAACTATTTGGAATTAGTGCATCCCTACCTACGTTCACAGAAGGTAGTCACATAGATATCCTCAAAAAAACGGAATATGGTTAAAGAGGAATAGAGGAAGCCGTCAGTAAAGAGAAACACACCCCTTCTAGTCTGGGTTTAAAGAGGGCCATCCTCTTTATTTGTAAGGATAGGGTGACCTCTAGTGGGGACAAACAGTTTTTCAGGCGATGTATTGTCACAATTAAAGACACATATTTAATGAAAATAACTTATTGTTTTTCTGTTTTGTGTGTGTGTCCTTGCTAGTTATGAGCCTGAGCTGCACCCTGCTGCCACATACAGGATTAAACAGATCAAGGCTACTGTCCAGGTGTTTTCCACTGGAAGCATCACAGTCACAGGTGAATGTCTATGCCCTCCCACTTTCTCCCGCTATCCCTAGCTTGCTCTCTGTGTCAAACAATCGGACGTTCTTAAAACGCCGCTTGCATTTTTCAGCATTTCACATGATCACATACAGTCAAAGCTTGCACGCTGTACAAGTGGTTGTTGAAATCACCCGCCAATGTTTTTTGATGTGTCAGGTGGATTTGAATATCATTAAGATGGAGGAGGATTACAATAACATGTCGAGCTGGTTCTATGACGGTTAATATGTGGCAAAATGCGAGTGCTTCTAGACCTGGTCTGAGAATTTGTAGAATACGATAGGATAACTGGTTGCACCAAAATCTGAACTCGGCTGTTTACATTTTCTCTTAACAAAATCGAATATATAATGGATAATTTATATATATATATAACCAACCCATAATGTGTACTTGTAGACACATTTTCTCCCCCTAATAAAAAAAAGTTGGGAATCTGCAACACTTTCTGTGATAAATGGGTTGCAAACATGCAATTATGGTTATGGAAGTAGTAGGAGTAGAAGTCTAAGTAGAAGTCTTATACCGACTAATCTAGTTCACGCAAAAACATTGTTTTACCGCAGCTCAACTGCCATCACATAACGTCGGCATGGCAACAAGTGCGCTGGAGTTTAGAGGAAAGGCCGGTTAAAACCATCTATCTTTGAATGATTAAATGACAGAAGCACTGTTAAGTTGAACAATCTGCATCTTGGTTAGTGTAAATGAGCTACTGAACGTAGCTCATCACAGCCTGCCATTCCTATCACTGGATTCATGAACCAATCATTTGGTCCAGAGAGGTGGAGCTGGACTAGGTCAAGCTCAGCCCATCCGGCTCTGCAGTGAGCATCAACCGGAGGATTCAAGACCGCAAAGCAAAAGAGAGCTTTGATTTCCGATTCAAAAAATGTTTTGTTTTTTAACTTTAAATTCAGCTGAACTGTCTGAATATTTGTCAGAAGTGATAATGTAAACATTCAAGTTCAGATTTATTTTCAACAAGTTCTCGCATCGTATTCTACTAGTTCTCACATCAAGTCAACATCCTCTTGGTACAAATGTTTACCTTCATAGGATTAGATCTTCCTATAAAAATTAGCGGCACAAACCAGCTGTATCTGTGGCATAGCATCATGTTTGCATTCCGTAGAAATATACTTCCTGTCCTTTTGGGATTTGGTATTGTTGTATAGAGTAGTGTTCAGTGAGCTTGGTTTAATGTCAATTTTTGATTTTAGGGCGTTAGAAATTATTGTTATTCTTCTGTGTTGTGCACGCCCAAACTGCTTCTCATTAATTTCCATGCAATAAGTCATGAATCTTATTCTAAACGACAGTTAAATTCATAGCTTAGCCAAAATGTTTACCCTTGGCTCATACAGTTTGTTAAAGAAACGAACCCGCAGGGCTAGGTATCAACATCATTTGTTTTCACTGTGGTGCTGGCAACATCACAAAACAATTAACATATGGGATGGCACCCAGTCACTTAACCAAAAAGACTGCGTGGAAGTAAAGGTCATTTTTTTGAACCAAGAACCCGTTTTTTGTTCACAACGAAAGACAGAATTCAAATCACTTGTTCTCTCTACTCCCCCACCCTTCACACTTCTTTGTCAACCTCTCCCAACCCTAAATAAACGTCTCTGTCCCTCTTTCACCCACTGCGGCCGTGCCCCCAGGACCAAATGTACAGACTGTGGCCACAGCTGTGGAGCAGATCTACCCACTACTGTTTGAGTGTCAGAAACCCCTCCGCAAATAGTGGAAGAGAAACAAAACAAACAAAATGGAGACCCGGTCAGCCGGTGGGGGGGGGAGGTGGCTCGGCATGAGGAAAAAGGACGACCGCCTCCATCTGGAGGTATTTTTCTTCGGACCGGAGTGGAGGCACCTTATGCTTGGATGTGATCGTACGTTATTCTCATCTCTGCGAAAGCTGTATCGACGGGCCGGCCAGTGAGGGCCTGAGCACGGAGCGCTTGTTTCTTCTACTAGAAACAAAAACAACTTAAAACACACAAGCCGCTCGCCAGGGTCTCAAGAGATTCCGTCGTACTGATTCTAAGATGTTCCCTTGTTGATGGTGTTACTAACTACTTTGATGTTTGGGACTTTTGGTCACCTGATCTACCCCTGCTTTCTCCTTTTTTTAAATGCACTGTCACATCTTTTTCCTGTCCCGTCGGTGAGCAACTGGTCTTCAACCAGAGTAACAAAACACCGACCAACGCAAAGCCAGTTCCTTCGAGCCACGTAACTATTTTAGATGCCAAGATGGCGTTAGACTGTCCAGAGTGTTCTGTATTTTAACAATGGAAACCAACTGCTCGTTTTAAAGATGACCTCTAGAGTCACTCCGTCCACTGCTCTTTTAATATAATATATATATATATATACACACATGTATATGTATATATAATGAAAATGTTTCCTCATTATATGCAAATGCTAGGCTGTTTCACGAGTCCACCTAACCCTAACTGTTACCAACTCAGCTTTAGTTGCAGTTGTGGGAAAAAAAGTTATTTGTGGATGTTTTTAACTAAGCTTTTTACACAGCATTAATCAATAAGTCCGCTCAGCCGGGGGGGGGGGGGGGGGGGGGGGTGGGGTGGAGGGCCGTTGACAGCTGGCCTGGTCAGACATGGTCCACAATATGTAAATACAGGCATGCTGAGGTGTGTGTGTGTGTGTGTGTGTGTGTGTGTGTGTGTGTGTGTGTGTGTGTGTGTGTGTGTGTGTGTGTGTGTGTGTGTGTGTGTGTGTGTGTGTGTGTGTGTGTGTGTGTGTGTGGAGGAATCACAATGTTTACCTTAACGATTAGTGGGAGCGCGTGTTTATGTTGTTCAACATTTCTTTTTTGTTTTGTATTTTGTATTGAGATGAAAATGGTTTACTGAATAAAAGAGGACTACCATAGGATCTTTGTGTGTTTTGTCCTGATTTCCTCTTGCGTAGACAGTCATATAAATTCCACTACATTATTGTTTAAAGTTGTTCAACTTCAATGAAGGTACCCAAAGCACTTAAAGTAGTGTGTTGTGTGGGTGTGTGTGAGGGGTGGGTTATGACACCTCATCCACTTAGTCTGTAGAACCCTCATAGGTCATGCACAGCTGCCAGTCTTTGCCAGGACACTGGCTATCAGTGGCGAGGTGAGGATTGATGAAACTATCCAATTGGAGACCCGGGGATGGTAAGGGGCTCGTTTAGGGCTGTTATAAGCGTAATATTGCAATGCAGCGCTACTGGCTTGTCAATAGCGCTGCATGTCAGACTTGTGTAGAATAACTTGAATCCTCGGTCTCAACAAGAGGGTCCCGAGACACATCAGTGTACAGAACTGCTTTGCAGGGACACAGCAAAAACGCCATTGGCGGATTTATTTTTGAAGGTTTTATCCTTTTTATTGAGTGAGAGTCATGAAGGTATAAGATGGGGGAAAACATGCAGCAAAAGACCATGGGCAGGAATCAAACCCGGGTCGCTGCGGTCAGGACTGAGCCTTAATGGTACGCAATCTACCCGGTTACCCTAACCACCGGGGTGCTCAAAGTTATTATTTTAACTAAGTATTTTTACCTACCATATTTTAACCACGACAGCCCGAGCCAGATTTGGAATCTGGACAGGACAACAGGGTTTCCACCCCTCTGACATAAACAAGTGTATACGTATATACAATGGACACTCTTCAAGAGACGAATATCAAAATATCCCTTTTATTGGCCAAAGTGTCATTGTTTCAGTGGACCCCTTGTGATTGTTAATTGTCAACAACAGCTTTTACGTTGGTGGAGGACACCATCTTACCAGTCCGGTCAGACCTGAGTACCACATTCTTCAGATACGTATTTAAAGTGAATACAGAAATCATTGAAGTAGAACAATTGCAGAATCTGGAACTTCCATTTCAGGTACCGCTCTGGGTAAAGTTCGGTGGCCATTCAGACAGTGATAGGATAAGTTAAGATGGTCCTTTACTAATCCCAGACAGGACATTTATCGACCTTGAAAAATGAGGGGAGAGTGCAGCCATGTTAGATTTGTTAAATGTGTAATGAATATATGGGAGAAAAGGTGGATACAGTCACACATACACCACGGGTCTTCCTATTTCAGAGGCATTCGTCACACTAGAATCAGCTATCACTAATTGACAAGAAAAGCATGTTAAAAAATACTATGTTCACAAACGCAGAGCAAAAGTGAGAATCATTTAGAGCTTGACTAACACCCACAGAACAGTTGAAACAAAATCTGGTGAAGAAGGAAGTTTAGGAATTAAAGCATCTTGATCCTCAATATTAACACCTCCATGCTGCTTGTCAGCAGATCGGACTTCATTGCCAAACAATAACATGTACGTGGACACCGCAAACTCATCCTTTGCGCTCCAAAACGGCTGCTATTCTTTCATTTCCAAAGTGTTTATCTAGAGGCGCTTGGCGAAGACAGAACTGGGGCCATGGTATTTGTGCTCCGATCTCATGTACACCCGTGTGCTGTTATCCTCGTGGTTTCTCACCTTTTTTCCGTCCGTGACCACATTTCTAGCTCTGAAAAGGTTTGCTTCCCCAACTTTAATGTTTGTGCAACTGCTTTGACCCAAGTTGTTCATAACCCAATCAACATCTGCCATTAACATTATTGTCGTGATGAATGTAATCGTATCGCTCTTCAAAAAAAAAAAAAAGTTCAAATGTCATAGCTTATGTCAATAATGTGCTGTGACCCCATATGAATATCAGGGGACGAAAAGGTTGGTGACCCATGTATGATCTTATCCTGAGCCGGCCGACCTTTGGCGGTTGCGTGGGCGTATCTTTCGTGCGGGCCGCCCGGCTACTGTCTTGCAGCACGCTCGACCGCCGTGGATCAGAGGGCGAGACTACCGGGCGCGTCTGTGGATTTGAGGCTCCTTTCCGCCTCTCTCTGCTGCGGTTGGACCCGCTTGCAGAAGTGCAAATCAATGTGCTTCCTGTTACAAAATAAGAGCGTGGGAGGGGGGGGATGAGATGGTTTAAGGAAAACATTTACTAGGCTTAACTGCAGTTATCTTACAGTACCTAAGTCAGAGCACGTTTATCTTCAACACTTATTTACAGGTTGACCTCAATAACTACTGTGTAGTTCAGAATATATCATTCTGACCTGGGCGTCGTAAAATATTTAACGTTTATTGAGTTTAAGGATTTATCTGTTGTGGTTTGCACACATTGAAGTCATATTTTACTCGTGTCTAAGGGTATCTTGTTCAATTCTAACCCTACAAATATTGTATTTTCTGAGCGAGGAAAATATTAAAAATATGGTTGTGGGCTGTATTTAACCTAAATTCAACCAATTGCTTCTCTTAATTCATTATTGGCAGGGTACACTCTTTTGAGAGCTAATGACATGAGCTAATGTGACGTGT
This sequence comes from Pollachius pollachius, assembly GCF_949987615.1. Lineage (NCBI taxonomy): Eukaryota > Metazoa > Chordata > Actinopteri > Gadiformes > Gadidae > Pollachius > Pollachius pollachius. Next base: position 6,904,943 of record NC_136949.1, read on the forward strand.
GCTAATGAATGGATGCGATACAGTTCATTGTGTGTCTTCGGGTTAATGTGTGTGTATTAATGTACGGCCACACTGAACGCGTTACGCGCGTTAGAGGCGTAGACAATCGGCATTTTTGCATAGGGAACCATTGGTTTAGGCGCGTAGATGCGTTACACGCGCTATAGCAGCGCGTACAAAGGGCCCACTTACTTCATAGCTAGTTCTTTGGATATCTGTTCCAGTGTGCGGCCCCTGGTCTCAGGGACACAGAGGATGACGAACACCAGCAGAACAAAGCTCATAGCAGCGTACAGGAACATCACGCTCGACACGCCAATGGCCTCTGGAAGATCGACAAATCCAAACAACTTGGTTTATTGTAACTAACCTAATATTTATAATTCTTTATTTTACGTGAGTGTGTGCATACTTCCTGTGTGCATTGGGCTGTATGGATGGTTTTGTTAAAAAAAACACCTTGGGTAACTTCAACTAAACCTCAGTGATTTCTTTAATAAATAAAATGGAACCCAAATAAAAATGCAAAAGTAGTTAACTAAATTATAATACTGCTCCCGTAAACCAGGCAAGCTCCGCTAACTCCTTACCCTCTTGTTTGCAACAACACCTGTGTACAATCTGCACGTATTTGTACTATCTGTGTATTTTGTACCCTGTTCATACACACCTGTGACGGTGAGAAAGGTCATAGAAATTAGAAGGTTGGTCGCCCAGTTCACCGCCGACACCACCGACACAGCCTTGCCCCGTACCCCAGTGGGGAATATTTCACTGACCACCACGTAGACCACTAAAAGAAACGGGAGAGAACACACACACACACACACACACACACACACACACACACACACACACACACACACACACACACACACACACACACACACACACACACACACACAATTACATGCCAACACTCGCTAATATTTCCCAAAACTAAGAAGGGGAGAGCCAATGACTAAAAGTCTGACTACACTTTGTGAGAACTGGTCCATTTGTTCACGACTCAAGCATATCTCTCTCCACCCACGTAGTTCTTGTGAAATGAATATCTAGTGTTTGAGGATTGGGTGTGTTAATTTGAGAGAAATGGTGAGCAGCTTCTAGCGCTGCCTCTCTGACGTCCGTCAGCTTGGACTCTTCTCGTTCCCCACCCCGCAGTACGTGAACAAGCATGTCGTAAGAATCTTTTTTTTTGGCGTGGTCGCTGAGAAGCAGGACCTTGTTGTCTAACTAAACTGCAAGAGCGCTGTATAATACACTACACACCTGCAGAGGGAAAGGACTAATCGACCATAACAAAAAATGGGAGAATTCTGAAAAAGATGAGTTACCATACAGTTAGCGACAGTTAGCGAGGGATGTTACAGTTTGGCATGTCTAAAACCAGTTTCTTCATGGGTCAATAGGTTTGGCTTTTTATCGTTGTCACAAATCACTCGTGATTTTGCAAATGTGCAAAACAGATAGCAGGTTATGTCAGCCTTTAATCAACGATAATAGGGCTACTGCACATCTGACCTGGCCTGGAGTCTGTTACAGGGATATATTATAGCTTGTGTCCAGATTGTTTTCAGACTTATTGCCCTCTGATCTGACATACATAACAACTCAACTAAGGTCAATCCAGACCTTTAATATATAATATAATACCAGCCTAATTGTAAATTATACCCTAACTTTAAACTGCCAAAGTGTTAATATAAATTGATCATTTCTTATTTTAGTTATGTTTTTCTAAAGATGTTTGGGAGATTAGTGTGGACTTAATCCAGGTCATGTTAATCATGAGTGAGTGAGTGAGTCAGTGAATAAGATTGAATAAGTAAACAAGAGATTTGAATAAAGGGAATTAAATCACTTGTTCACTGAAAAGCAGAAATGGTGTGTAAGTGCGTGTGCATGCGCGTGTTTGTGTGTGTGTGTGTGTGTGTGCGTGTGTGTGTGCTTGTTCTTACTGGGCCCGAGGCTGACCGAGAAGGCTGCAACGTACACGAGCAAGCTGATCAGAGACACCCACTTCAGAGTGTATGACACCGCGGACCCATTTCCAGCCCGCCCCTCCTCCTCCTCCTGTCCCGGAGTCTTTGTGCCCCCCATCACAGCAGTGGGGGACAGGTCACCAACGCCGCCGCTTCTGTTCCACCGCGCCGGCAACGAGTCGTCAGGTGTCACATGACTGTAGTTCATTCCCACCACGCCACCGTTCAGGTCGCTCTGGTTCAGCCCGGACGGGCTCTGACACAAGCTGGTCAGGTGGGTGTGGCTCTGCGACGTCACCACCCCCAGGGTGACCAAGGACATCCCCATGGCGACGGCGCCCACGCACAGGAAGCTCTTGGGCCCCAGGCGGTCCACCAGCAGCACGGCCGGGATGGTGCCCACCACCTTGACCACGCCGAAGCCCGTGGAGGCCAGGGTGGCGGCAGCGGCGCTGTTGAAGCCCACGCTGTGCAGCAGCGGCGAGGCGTACGACAGGATGTTGGGCTGGCCCGTCACCTGCTGCAGGAACACCAGCGCCACGCCCGTCAGCAGGCGGCGCCGCAGGTTGGCCTTGCCGCTGAACAGCTCCCGGAAGCCGTGCTCCGACTCCTCCTTGAGCCCCGCCCGGATGTCCCGGAGCTCGGCGTCCACGTCGCCGCCGCCCCGGAGTCGGGTCAGCACGCCCCTGGCGCCCTCCACCCGGCCTCGGGCCACCAGGAAGCGCGGGCTGGGCGGCAGCAGCAGCAGGCCCGCGAACTGCAGCAGGGCCACGGGGGTCACCAGGCCGAAGGTGTACCGCCAGCCGTCGGGGAGCGCGGCGAAGGCGTAGCTGCAGCTGAAGCCCAGCAGCACGCCCACCACCAGCATCAGCTCGTACAGCGTCACCAGCAGGCCGCGCCGCTCCTGCGGGGAGATCTCGGCGATGTAGAGGCAGGCGGCCGTGCCCGACAGCGCCGTGCCCATGCCGATCACGGCGCGGCCCGTCATCAGCGCCGCCAGCGAGGCGAAGGCGACCGAGACCACGGTGCCCGCCATCACCATGGCGGCGCCGAGGAGCATGGAGCAGCGGCGGCCGTAGCGGTCCAGGAAGGGCCCGCCCGTCAGGCAGATGAGCAGGGAGCCCAGCAGGTGGGAGCTGACCAGCAGCTCCTGTTCCCGGCAGGAGAGGGAGAGCAGGCCCCGGAGCTGCAGCAGCACGCCGGAGGTCAGGCCCATCTCGTAGCCCAGCATCAGGCCACTCAGAGAGGCCGCCACGGCCGCCAGCACCACCAGCCAGCTGCAGCCTGGACCCACAGGTAGACAAGACATAACTGGTATGGACTTAGGGCTGGGCGATTGATCGAAGTATGATCGCGATTTCGATTTTAGCGTCAAGCAATCACAAAATTAACATAATCGAGTTTTTCCCTTATTTTTATTTTATTTTATTTTTATATTTTTTATAGAAAGGGCAGAGCAGCTGGATACATATCTGTTTATCATTTTAGATTCGAACATTTTCTTTTTGACCCTTTTGTGTCTTTTTTTAAGGCGGAATTTCAAAGTTCTTACTTCCAAAAAAAAATCAGAGAGACATGCTGAATAAATACAACATGTTTTCAAACTCAAAAATAATCGTTTGAATAATCGTGATTTCAATATTGACCAAAATAATCTTGATCTACCTCCTGAGCCACACACACACACACACACACACACACACACACACACACACACAGAGTAAGTGTTTAAAGAGAGGAGGATGGTTGGTGGAGATAAGGTATGTTGTTTATTGCTGATGATACCGTGTAGCTGTAGTCACAGTGTACTGATGCAATCAAAGGTGTTGATTGCAATACAGAGAAGTTAGGAATGAGACGCTAGGTCACAGCAAGATAGCAAGTGAGGTTGTTGGGATGGGGTTTTGGGTACACTCTGTACACCCTACTTCTTCACCTACCAGCCATGAACTAGGCCTACTACTGCTACATTACTATTAGTGTTACCCAGGGGCGTAGGAATGAGTTTAACATTGGGGGGGGACACATATCGGAAACCTGACAGATCCGTTAATGGTTTGAACAGAAATAAGTCATAAATGAACTACACTGAAAAAATTCACAAATATATTTTATTCTACTAAAGAGATACATTTGTAAATGTAAAGGAAAACACATTTTGAATGGCAGTAATGAACTGATAAATATCAAATCAATTCTTTAATTGCACCCTCAATCATCCAGTTTTTTAGAATAAGAGGCGGTGACAAGACGCTGTGTTGCGCTTTCAAAATAAAATAAAATATTTTTCTCCCCCGGTATAATTTTTAGGTGGGACAGATGCGCCTGTCTCCAATATTGGAGGGGACACGTCCCCTCCGTCCCCCCCGGTTCCTACGCCCTTGGTGTTACCACTGCAATGCAGCTATTGCAGTTAAACACCATAGGCTTTCACCTCTGCCACACCTATTGGAATGGTATTAATGGAGAACTACAATAACACAACAGCCATGTGCAGAATAACAGAATAAACACCATGAAATTAAAGGTTTATCAGGGTATGCCTGGTAGTTATTTATGTTCTGTTCTTTAGCATTGGACCATATGGCTTTTTGATGCATTTCCATTTAAAAAGGTTCTCTCTCTACATTTTTTGTTCTTTGAACTTTTTGCTGTTTTGCTATTTTTGTCATTCCTTAAAACATAAAATGATAATCAATATAATGAATATATGATCAATAAAACACGGGAAAATTAAACTTAAAACAAAAATGTCTAACTTTTAAGCGTTCGATGAAGATGAGTTTGATTCCCAGGGTGCCATTAAGCCTGCTTCTCTGATAGCCTACCTGTGCTTCTGAGAAGACAGGGCTTCAGTGTCCGGTGTTCCTGGGGCTCGTCAGACGGCATCCTCTCCGTCTGACCGCTGAGATCCATGATGATTGCAGTCCTCTAAGACCGACATGGAGACACACACAGTCACACACATGTCAATATCAGGTCATTTGGTTCTAAATCAGTAGTGTCACTTGTGTTAGCCTCCACGACTTATTCTGAGTATTGGCCGTAGGATATGCAACTGTCAATATATAGTTATAACCATAGTTACAAGTTACAACAAATCCATTGAGAAACCGAACTTGCAATTCCGAGATTTCTCAGAAAGGTAGTCCAAATTGTAGGCTATTTCTAAAGTTCGAGACCCGAACTTTAGAAGATAAGACACTGGACCCGTCCAGTCTATCTTTGCACTCTATTAAAGTACGGTGTTATTGTCTAAACGTGCAAGATCCCCTCCATCGCATGTGGCTGAACCAGAGCGGCGGTGCAGGCTGAGGAGTGGTCAGCTGCGGCTGAAAGTTTCATACGTCAGGAAAACGAGTGATTCACTTGATAGGCTACTTCAGCAGTGTTTCAACACATCTACCCCCGACTTGACAGCCAACGCTATAGTTGACACATCCTTAGACAGTGGAACATTCAAATGACAACAGCTCTTCGTACGTTTGGATCTGCAAAAAATCTCCACAAACCAACTACAAAACCGAGGAACTAATGCTCAATGACAGCGGCCTGCAGAGACACTTTTGTTTCATACCTCGGCCCCTGGAAGTCGGACGTCACGGTGTCGATTTATATATTTATTTTCAGATCCATTGGTCCCCTCTGCAGTGTAGACTGTTTTATGGAAACTGTTTTCCGAACTTTCCAGCCCTCCCTCCCTTGTTCGCACACGATCCTGTTTTGGAGAGGCACTTGTTAGACTCCTCCCACTTTCCCCAGGCATGCCATATAGCGGTGTATGGCTCAATGTGGTGCCCTGTGTGGAACTGGTTACATAATTGATATCAACCTGAAGTAGGCCAATATAATTGTTGAAGTCAGACGGGGAAATGATGCATAAAGATATGCGTCATTTCCCCCGATACTTACAGTGATTATGGAGTGAACAACAATAAACAATAAATGAAAACTTAAAGTACACAGCCCTCTCCAAGTAAATGAAACGTCCTCGTTTGTTGATAATGTAACAAAGTTCAAATAGAATGTCTTAATGTGTTAACCTAAGTCCAATTCCCGTGGCCTACTTGGCGATTTAGTTTTTACACCTGCTGCAAGGCTGTTTGAACAGCTGTAAAATCGACACCCCCCTCCCTCAAATCTCGATACATGAAGTGCTGTATCAAGATGTTTAGTATAGCCTATGGTATACCCAGGGGGTCGATGGGCCATATAACTGGTATATATGCCTGTATTTGCCAGTTTGTTTGCCTGTAAGTGATTCCATGTCTGCCATATAGCCTATGCCTGCATCAGCTAAAAGTTACTTAGCCAGTCATAGTAGGACATAGACTATGTCTGGCCTGTATGTGTTACGTAAGACACCACTCAGGGTGTCACTGAGATAACTTTGGAGCAGATAAAGTACCTAAATACAGTTCAGAAAGGCACACACAGATCCAAACCAACCCATCAATGAACAACACAGAACGAACTGTGTATTTGTACTATTATTATTGAAAGGCACACACAGATCCAAACCAACCCATCAATGAACAACACAGAACGAACTGTGTATTTTTACTATTATTATTGAAAGGCACACACAGATCCAAACCAACCCATCATGAACAACACAGAACGTTCTGTTATTGTTGAAGTGTTTTTTTATTGAAGTGGTACAATCAACATGTTGTTCGTACATTGTAGGCCTACAGCTATTGGTCAGTATTTGGAACCAAACCATTAGTATGAAACATTGGGAAATAACCACTTGACTGAAGCTGGGGGGGAATTCTTGGCCTCCTTTTTCCACCACTAGGGTTACTGGTTTGCCTGGCTTTGCATTCCTTGGTCATGTATGGCACAATACGTACGCTAACCAAGTCGTGTATACATTTGGCAACACCTCTCTGATCAATAAAAACCAACATAAACTCCAAAAGTCTATCCTTGTATCATAAGGGGATTTGCGGTAGACAACTCACACAACACACGGACAAACAAATAATATAACCGCAAAAAGGCCTATTTCACCATGTGTTTAAACAGTCCCCTTCCCTCCAATTGATATTATCCACTAAAGTTCAACTCGTCTCAGTGTGTACATCCTGAAGCCAATACAATCAAAGTGGAAAAACATCACATAATAAATTCACATTCTAAGCACTTAACATAGCGGCCTGTGCATTGCAGGTTCATGCATACAATTAAAAGAAATCCTACAATGAGTCTAGTTTCTGCCGAGGCTTTACGGCAGTCCAAAACGTATACGCCGTCAGTCTTGCTGAGGCGGAGGACTGGTCCTGGGGGAGATCTCCAGGTGCTGCAGGAGGGTCTCTGCGTCCAGCTGTAGGGCGTCCTGATCCAGGTCCGCCGCGCCCACCTGCCAGGGGGACAGTGAAGGAAGGGCCAGGGCTGGTCACGGAGAGCAGTACTGCGTTGAGGCTTAGCTAAGGTTCCACGTCGACGCAACGCAAGGGGCTTTACAAACCATTGTGTCCTTGCGGACCCTCCTTGCGCCCACCGCAAGGGCCTGACGTGCGCCTCCCAAAAATGTTAACCTTGCGTCGAGGCGACCCAGCAGCAAGGGCTGCGATTGGCCCGCGCACTTAAACCCGACGCAGAACCAAAACAGGTTCACGACTTGTCTCGTTCACCGAGCGATACCACACTATTAGAGGATGCAAGCATTATCAATCATCGTTGACCTGTTTACCTTCCCTTTTAAGTATCAGTCATTACAGTTTGTTATAGTAACAGTGTGTAGGCCCTAGTGGCGCTCTCTTTTTTCGCCAGCTGATCCAACGCTGTATCTTTTTAGCCATGGCTCACCTGGAAAGCCAGGCCTAGGGTGTGTTCCAAAGCAGCCGACTCTAGAGCTGGGTCTAACGACGTAAGGGCAGCGCGCATGTCTGCGACCGACACCAGCCTGGGCAAAAATTAAAAACATGCATCAGAAACCGGAACATCTACCTTGAATACAAACAAACAGTGGTGCTCGTTACAGCTGCAGGGAGGCGGTGCTTCAGGGCTCAGCGGACATGGTCGAGGAGAGACGCAGCAATCGGCCTGTTTCAACAGGCACTGAACAGGAACTGAACAGGCACTGAACAGGCACTGAACTTGCACTGAACAGGCACTGAACTGGCACTGAACAGGCACTGAACAGGCACTGAACAGGCACTGAACTGGCACTGAACTGGCACTGAACTGGCACTGAATTGGCACTGAACTGGCACTGAACTGGCACTGAACAGGCACTGATCAGGCACTGAACTGGCACTGAACAGGCACTGAACAGGCACTGAACAGGCACTGAACAGGCACTGAACTGGCTATCTGGCAATCTTGTATTTGTACAATCTTGTATTGTTGCCCTTGAGTGGTGACAGAAATAACTACAGTCCAAATAGGAAATCCTCGAGTGTATTGGCCAGGTTTTTCTACTTTTATGTGGAAACATGTTCCTGCTATTCAGTTTGTTTTTCCTACCCCTTCCCGTCAAGCAGTTCCCGGAGCTGGTCGATGTACACCTGCCTATCCCTCAGTGACGGTGTCCGCACAGGCTCCACGACATCTGATTCTTCACCACCATCTCCCTCCTAACAAAACCAGTTGGAAAAAGGAGGATGTGGTCATTTTTTGATGTAAACCAACAGCCTACACAACTCCATACATTGTATTCGTCAACTCTCTTCCAACAAGGTGCAGATTCACATAACACGCCGCTTCTACTTATGTAGATCCCATCTAGGTGTAAGGTGTCAGCATCAAACCCTGTTATAAAACCCCATTAACCTGATTACAGACACAACGGTGCAAGATAAAGACTAGATATTGAACTCGAATCTCAATATGTTACAAAAATATATATTGGTGAGAAAAGCATAGGTGGCAAAATATGAATAGGAAGAGTAAAAATACAAAAATACATACTTTATTAGTTAGTGATATAAAATAAAGACTGGGGCTGCCTTGGCTTTGTTTTGAAGTACAGGAGGAAGCAGTTCAAAAGCAATAAGGAAGCGTCGCTCACCGAACTCAAGATACGGAGGGTAGTTATATAGTAGGTTAGGTCAACCTACTATATAAGCTGCTGGTTTTTGACACAAGTGTAAATCGTTAGCAAGAGGACATTAGGATATAAGTAACTAGCCTTGTCGGTATTCTTGAGGTCATCTTCTTGGTTCGCACACGGCTGTACAGCCTCTCTCTTATGCACCTCTTTCAGGGTGTCATGTTCACTCTTCAACTGGTCAAAGTCCCTCTGTAGCTCCTGCAACTGGAAAAGCAACAGAGGAGCAACCATAACACACAGGCTGCAGTGCGACAGACAGACCTACAGGCAACAACACACACAGTCTGTGTACCCAGTACCTGCAGCAGGGTGCGTTTGTGTGCATCCTCCAGTGCGTCCCAGTCCTGACGAGGCACCACCCCCCAGTACTCTGACTTTATCTTGTTGAGCTCCCCCTCGGTGTTGCTCAGGTCCTTTCGACACACCTTCAACGCAATCTTGAGCTTCACGGGGTCCTTGTCCTCATCGTCTATATTTTGTATGTGTGTGTGTGTGTGTGTGTGTGTGTGTGTGTGTGGGGGGGGGGGGGGGGCATGCGTGCGTTCCTTTTTAGTCACATCATGATCAATTTCTGACAGCTCAAGCTTGCACTGAACTATGGGAGACAACTGGTAATTGAAATTCCATTAGCAAATCCCTGACTGTTAGAATTCAATGAATGTACAGACAGTATGTTCAGCTTCAATACTTTTTTACTATTTACTCAATAATATTAAGCTAGATCATTTAGTACACTGAGACACTTATGTGAATTTGGCAATAATATATAGGTCTAGTTCGGAATAATGTCATTTAGAGGTTGCATATATGAACCCATCCTATCTTATCTCGTATGCCCCCCCCCCCCCACATGGAACCCCCGCCTTACACGCGGGTATGTCGTAGGCCTCCTCGTCAGGCTCTGCGGCGCAGCGGCACAGGCTGTACTTGAGGAGCAGCAGGCTGCGTGAGTCTCTCTCCTCCCTGTACTGCCGGTACTGACCGGCCAGGTCACACTGCAGACGGGACACCTGGGGTGGGGTACATGAGGGGAGGGGGGAGAGGAGGAAGACAGAGGAGTTACATCGGGCAAGAAACAACAGGAAAATAATGGTTATGGCGAGCCGTCCTGCAGTACAAGTACCTGAAACCAAAGGGCAGTGAAGTGAATGGAGTTGTATAGTACAGAGCCGCTGGGGTTTGATACTTTTGATAATGACGCGTTGTCATTGAAGGGAATTCCCCAAATGAATACGGATGATGGAACAAATATGAGACCGAAAGAGAACTATAACGATTTCATGGGAATTGCCGTAGAAAATAAACACGTCAACAAAACAGGAAGAGGTGACGCCGCCTTGGTAATGGTAGGGAATAAAACGAGTAAAATGCATCCATACCACTGCGTTCTGTCTCTCCTCCTGCTCCCTCATGTCTTCCATGTCCTTCAGAAGCTGTCGTTTGTCCTCCTCCAGGGCTCTCACCTGGGCTTGCCCGTCCTCCCAGCGGGCCAGAACCTTTCGGTTGCACTCCTCCGTCACGAGCAATACCCGCGTCTGGAGCGGCTTCAGTTCCCTGATCTGATTTTGCAGATCCGCTAAAAAACAAATAAGCCATAAATTAATAATATTAATATATAACATTACCACCATTCATTTGGCTTTGTGACTTCAGGTATTGTCTGGTAGTAAATAGTGGCACCAATAAAAAGCATATAGGTTAGCTGCTAACCTATATGCTTTTTATTGGTGCTAACCGTTAGCACATCAACCAGACAAATCATTTTAAAGAATACCTGTGCTTGTTTTTTGACAGATTGAAGTTGGATGGTGCCTGTGCTTGCTTTTAGATGGATTGAAGTTGGATGGTGATGTTATAATGCAATAATGCTTATGTTATATGGTATAGTAAATTAAAACTAAAGGAAGAACTAAATACAAACCTAAAGCATTTTCATATTCTTTTTGAATGGCACCAAGCAGCGGTTGGTAGTTTCTGAACTCCTCAATGAAACGACTGAAGGCATTGCGATAGACCTATATGCAAAGAAAAATGTATTAAAGGTGGTACAACAAATGTGTGTGTGTGTGTGTGTGTGTGTGTGTGTGTGCGTGTGTGCTCGAGTGCGTGTGTATGTGTGTGAATATTCTTAAATATTAATAAAAATATAAACAAAATCGATACAATCCTATAAAGAGTCATGGAGCAAACAGACCTGGAGTTTGAGCTCCTGAGAGTGTGGATCCTCTGGGTGAATGGTGTGCAGCTCTCTCTTCACAAACTCGTCCAGCTGTTCCAAAAGCCTTGGCTTCCTCCCCGGCCCTGCGTAGAGGTGATAACCTCCTTTATCCACCAGCTGACAAGAGAAAGTATCAATTAAACAATGGAGAACGACGATTTCCCACAATGAATATAATAAAATGCAGTGTATGTGGGGGGGGGGGGGGGGGCTTCCTTACCTTTCTCGGTGCAGTTGAATTAACCACTATGCTTTCTACAGAAATCGGTATGTCAGTGTAGGTCGGTATGTCCAGAAGTCTTAGAGTGGAAAGAAGAGGGATATTAGTTATCGTACAACAGACCAGCTAGTACTATGCAAGTCGTGTGTGTCTTTAGTGCCAGGCTAAAGAACCCAACAGGCTAACAAGCAGCTATCACTGTCAACTCTCTGTCACTCGCCTCGGCTTTTCTAAAGAAACCTGCGGACTCCTTGTAACTTCATGACGCTCCATCACGGATGTTCCTCAACTCTTCTCAGTGTTTGTTGTTAAATGTATTTATGTGTTAGGATTGGGAGGTAGGATTATATCAATTTAGTTTTAGTCACATTTCAGTGCGATTGGCCGGTGTATATGGTTTCCATAGTAACTAGAAAGGGCGCTGTATGTGTTTGTAATGTAATGTACTATTACGTTAATACTACATACTGGAGGCTTAACGCACGAAAACGTTGTTTATGCACGTCCTACATTTCTGAAATAATGTTTACGCACCTCTGAACAGACTGGACCCCAATTTTAAATGTGTTATTGTTATTATTGAGTTATGTTTTTAACAGCGCACGCAGGAGTATATTCAACGTTGCGCTGCGTTGTCAGTGTTTACGGTATCTGTGACCAATCACATCGTCTCTGGCGAAAAGACTATGCCCTTCTCCACAGCATTGTGATCACCACAAACAGATTGAACTCTACCCAAGGATAGCCTACCGAGCTGCATGAAACAAGTTAAAATGGATTTGTTCTACATTCTGACAAACTGGGCCTGTTATGCTATTTTTCATATTTTCCTTCTGATTGCAGTTGCGTTCCTTGTTTATTGTTTGTATATCAAACACATTCACATGAAATATGATCATATCCCTGGCCCACCAAGAGACAGGTAAGAACTCTCCAATTATTTTCTTGCTTAGTTGATTGTTAAGCAAGATTTACCAATTTCTTTAATCATTGCAGCTTTTTATTTGGACATTCACCAACATTGCTAGATGAAACACGAAGTGATAGAAATATCCACGACAAATCTCTACAGTGGTAAGTAGGTTTATGTTAGAACTGTTGATTGTGCAGGCAGTAGCCCAACTGCCTACTATAATTACGGTAAAAAAAAATAGATATAGTTTGCGTTCATAAACATAAATTAGGATGTCTATTTATTCTTTCACAGGGCTGAAATGTATGGGCCAGTAGTTAGGATTAATACTCTTCACGTCGTTTTTATACTTGTGACATGTCCAGGGGCTACTAAGGTAAAATATAAACTACAACCAAGCAGTTGAACATCAAGGAATTGCTCAGTAAAGAGTGCCATGGTCAAAATCTTTGGACTTCATGGTAACACTTTATAATAAGGTGCCATAATAAATAGCAAACTAGTCATTACCTAACCCTTTGTTAATATTTGTTAATTGTTACTAAAGATATCTATTTGGCACAAGTTAATAGTTTTTTCATCATTAATTAAATATTAGTTGGTTGCATAACCCTAACCCAACCCTAACACACGACCCTAACCCTAACCCTAACACACGGCCCTAACCCTAACACACGGCCCTAACCCTAACCCTAACCAGCGACACTCTGTAGTCAGTGAAAAAAAACTATTAACTTGTGCCAAATAGATATTTTAGTAACAATTAACAAATATTAACAAAGGGTTAGGTAATGACTAGTTTGCCATTTATTATGGGACCTTATTAAGTTTTACCGACTTCATTATTTAAAAATTGTTTTTCTGGACGATTTCAGGAGATCTTGATGTCCTCCAAGTACCCTAAAGCTAAAATTGTATTCAAACAACTCCATGGACTTTTTGGAGAAAGGTAGGCCTAATCCTATGGTCTACTGATATTTTAAACACATGTCATTAATATAAACACAAATGTATGCTGTATTGTATTGCAATTATCATTAACTCTCAATATCACATTTGTTTAGATGAAATCTTGAACATAAAATATTGACAATTTGAATTGAGTGTAGGTGTATTTAAGATTGCATTATTAAGTAAGTGTTTGAGGGAATTATGACCTCTAGCTCGAGTGCTTAGAGAAAGAACTGAGTGTAAAATGACAGTAGCCTACAAATCAGAATAACAGATACATTTGGGCAAACAGCAAAAGGCTTAACGGTAAACAAGGCTGTCTCTTGCACAAAGGCTCTCCCGCTCGCTCCAATCAGGTCGGAGAGGAATGTAGCCAGAATTTTGAAGAGGTATAATGGGCGCCGCGCCAAGGGAGACAAAGTCCAAGTCAACTCAGTTATTTTTTCTTATTCTCATCATGTTATAAATGAGAATGTAATGTGGGAGAAAGTATTGGTTCATTCATTCCATTTTTTATAATCAAACAATCGTTGTAATTTCAAATTCTCCAAATCGTACGCACTTTTCTCTATTCCCCCAACATAGGTTTCTGGGAAGTGGCTTGCTTACAGCTACCGACCATGAGCAGTGGTATAAACAAAGACGGATTATGGACCCTGCCTTCAGCAGTCTGTAAGTTGACACCAGTGTAATTCATGAGCAAGCAAGTTGACCTTTGACTTTTCAAAATCAATTCAAATATTTAAAAAATCCTATTTTGTACGGGGACATTGCAGGGACAGGCCTCCATACATTGCTTTCTGTGCTGACACCAAGACATCTTGTTTAATTTCCAGGTACCTCAGGGGCCTGATGGGGACCTTCAACGAGAGGACAGAAAACCTCATGGAAGAACTCACAAAGTTTGCAGATAGCAAAAAAGAAGCAAAGATGCTCCAGTTGTTCAACCGTGTGACCTTCGATGTCATCACCAAGGTACTCCATCCAAACGTCTGTCCTCCATGATAGTTAATGAATGACAAATAGTAAATTAATAATTTACAGGTTACTTCATTGTCCTTGTTTCCTGCCTGGTTGCCCTAACATGTTCAACTGCTCAGATTGTTTTCCTTCAAAAGACTTTAAAATATCTAAACGTTCCACTGATGTTTTATTACTAATATTCAGGTGGCCTTTGGAATGGATTTGGACCTAATCAAAAACAAGGACTCCCCTTTCCCTAGAGCCATTAACGCGTGTCTGAAAGGCATGGTCCCAAGCATCCGAGACATGTTATTTCAGGTACACATCTGTCACATGCTGTCTTTTAGGTATAGCATCAATATGCATATTTGTTAACACTGGATACCACGTATTACTATTTATTAGACACTTGTATTGCTTTTATGAGCAGCAGTGAATTTAAATAGTATGTTATTAAGGAGCAGTAAGGAATGAGTATCCTGAACAAGTGGTCCTTCAGGTTAGCTGCAGACATTCAGAATCTAACCCAGAAACTTTTTGATGGAAGTTGAACACCCCAGCTCTCTATACACTACTACCCCTGCTTTTATGTTTGCACATTTAACTGTTCCAGCTAATGCCAAAGAACCGACCGTTCATCAAGGAGGTCAGGGAGGCATGCCAGCTTCTGCGGACCACAGGAGAAGCCTGGATCTCCAAACGGAGAACTGCTGTTAAAAATGGTGAAGATGTACCCAAAGACATCCTCACTCAGATCATCAAATCAACTGGACAAGGTTGGGTTCCAAATCCTATGATGAAATGCTGTTCATGAATGGCAATGCCTTGAAATGAATTGGTTGCCAGAGAAAAAGAGACAAAGGGAAGTCAACGCAGGAGTAGTACTGTCCTGTGATTGGTCAGCCTGGTGGTTAGCATCCTAGGTCCCTGCATGATGACAGCAATACAGAATGAATCCCAACCCAATTCACTATAGATTCAGAAAATAAATACCTATTTTTGAGGTTGTTTTTATTTATAGAACAACTTAATATTGAATGATGCTTTACCCAGATGTAGGTGACCTGAAGTCAGTCGTTCCAACTACCTTTCAATGTGAAACACATAAAGGCTAAGTCCTTGAATGTACAGTTTCATGGATCATTTGATATTTGGATTGAAGAATAAACACTTCTTTTTTTTTCGCAGAAGAGAAAATGACCAAAGAAGATGAGGATGTTATGTTGGACAACTTTGTGACGATTTTCATTGCGGGTAAGTCTCGATATAAATGTGCCTTTATACCTTTATACGTTGTGCAGACATAATTATACACTGTTACTTTAAGAAACACCTTGATAATGAATAATTGACCCATATGCTTGGTGATCTGCTTCTCCTTATTTAAAGCATTAATTGTATTGAGACTATCAACTTTCAGGACAGGATACTACAGCCAGTCAGCTTGCATTCTGCGTCATGGAACTCGGAAGAAACCCTGAAATCATGGAAAAGTAAAAGGCACCACAAGAAGCAAAACTATAATTAATTAATTATTTAATCTGGAGATTGACATAGACATTCCTGTAACCTGTTATCTTCACCAGAGCGCAGAAAGAGGTGGATGCTGTTATTGGAATGAGGAAGGAGATTAGCTATGATGATTTGGGAGAGCTGACCTACCTCTCACAGGTACATCCTTTAAATGGATCAAGATGAAGGGCCAAACATTTATTTAAGTGTATTTCTTTTACGTTTGCATCGCTAAGAGTATGACAGTGTATATAGATTTATATTTCATGCATTGTTTTGTAGATTATGTTTGCACTTTTGTTCTCTTTCATTCTTATAACTGTACTTTTCACAGGAACAAGCTTATTTCCAGTCTGGGAATAAAGAGTCATTCTACCTTATCTAATGTTTTCTGACAGGTGTTGAAGGAGACCCTTAGGTTGTATCCCTCTGCTCCTGGAACTTCTCGTGAGATACTAGAGGACATGACCATCAGTGGTGTTCACATACCTGCAGGAGTTGTGGGCAGGGTCAGTTGCTACAGTTTATTTAGCAATCTCGCCAAATACGTACACTTCATAGAAAGGTCAATATTATTCACGTGATAAATAGTGACAGTAATATTATTTGAAGTTTATTGTTGTGTGTTTTTCAGTTTGACTCTTATGTCTGTGGGAGGATGGAAACATTCTTCAAGGACCCAATGACGTTTGATCCGGACAGGTTTCAACCAGACGCTCCAAAGTAAGCAGTCTACATTAAGAGGAGTATAGTGGTTGCTCTGATTGGTTAAAGGTCTATCAATTTCAGTGCAGCAGCACTTTGGTCTGTGCTCGTTGATTAAAGCCCTTGGAAATCTCAAATGTACTGGGAGGTCCAGACTAAAACGCATGTCAGGCTAATCGTTTATATTATTAATTCACAAAAAGAAAATGTAATCTCAAATTACCAACGATATTATTTGACCAGCTCCCCCATTGATAGTCAATTGTTAGCCTCCAAATGAAACTACTTTTATAGAATAACTGTTTCTTCATATTGTTTTAAGCAGAGGTGACTGACTTTCCACATTCATTTCAGTTGACAGTCTTTAAAGAGAGTATTGTGTATTCACTTCAGCATCTTCCTGTAGGCCTTACTATTGTTACTACCCCTTCGGTCTCGGACCCCGCTCCTGTCTGGGCCAGAGGTTTGCACAGGTGGGTGACACAGGTAGAAACATCAAACATGCTAACCCTGAAAAATAATCCAGAAACACAAACTGAGCATGTGTATGATGTGATTCCAGATGGAGGCTAAGGTGGTGATGGCCAAACTGCTTCAGAGGTTTGAGTTCAGTCTGGTACCAGGACAGTCCTTTGGCATCCTGGACACTGCAACCCTGAGGCCTAAGAGCGCTGTCGTTTGCAACATTAAACACAGGAATCCCAACTTGTGAAACTTTATTTTGCAATGAACGATTCTTCAGATGACCTCTCTCTCTTGTGGCAGGTGTATTGCGGAATGACTGAAACCTACCTGTTGCATCCTTGAGAAAGATACCTCAATCAAATTCATCATTGTTTAATCAAAAATTGAGGATGAATCGAATTGCAGTCAGACATAGTCAAATTAAAGGTCATTCCTGCGAACAAATTATGTTTCTATTAATTATGCATTTAGAGTACCAACAATAACTTCAGAAATATAGGGGTCATTATGGCTGAACTCCATGACCATATCTCTCTCATATAATAAGGCCCAATTAGGCCATTTAATTTCCGCCAGTACAAAACGTAGACCCATATGAGGGTGCGGTATAGCCCAGCTCAGTTACGGCCAGCGTTTCAACCGCCGACAGTACTCTTATGGTAGGGCTCGCCCACCAAGCAGTGGGCAAGCTCAACTAATACTATAAAAATGTATTGATAACTATTAATAAAAAATGGATATACAACACAAATACGGTTTCCTCTCATAGACATGTCTTAGGATGTATATTTATTCTTTCACAGGGCTGAAATGTATAGGCCAGTTGTTAGGATTAATGTCTGTCCAGAGGCTACAAAGGTAAAATATTAAGTTATTCCAGTTCATCCACAAGCCAGCAGTTGAACAAGAAGGAATTGCTCAATAAAGAGTGCAAAGGCCAAAACATTTGCGCTTCATTATTTAATAATTGTATTTCCAGGAGATCTTGATGTCCCCCAAGTACTTTGTGACTTCATGAATTGTCTCGGAGTAAATATTGTGGCACCAATTTAAATCATATTGCTTCGCACATCCACCAGACAAATCATTTTAAAGAATAATTTCTGTGCTTGTTTTATCCCTGAAGAGAAATGTGATGGTGATGTTATAATGCTATAATGGTTATGTTATACGGTATAGTAAATTAAAACTGAAGGTCGGACTAAATACAACCTAAAGCGTTTTCATATTCTCTTTGAATGGCACCAAGCAGCGGTTGATAGTTTCTGAACTCCTTAATGAAACGACGGAAGGCATTGCGATAGACCTGTAAGCAAAGAAAAATGCATTGAAGGTGGTACAACAAATGTGAGCGCGCGCGCGTGTTGGTGTGTCTTTCTGGGTGTGTGTGTGTGTGTGTCTGTTTTTGTCCATGTGTGTGAATATTATTAAATATAAATAAAAATCGATGCAATCCTATGAGGAGTCATAGAGCAAACAGACCTGGAGTTTGAGCTCCTGAGAGTGTGGATCCTCTGGGTGAATGGTGTGCAGCTCTTCATCTCTTCATAAACTCGTCCAGCTGTTTCAGGAGCCTTGGCTTCCTCCCCTGCCCTGCGTAGAGGTGATAACCTCCTTTATCCAACAGCTGACAAGAGAAAGTATGAATTAAACAATGGAGAATGAAGATTTCAACAATAAATATAATAAAATGCAGCACATTATATGTGCTGTATATCTTTCTCGGTGCAGTTGAATTAACCACTATACTTTCTGCAGAAATCGGTATGTCAGTGAGGTCGGTATGTCCAGAAGTCTGGAGTGGAAGAGGGATATTAGTTATCGTACAACAGACCAGCTAGTACTATGCAAGTCGTGTGTGTCTTTAGTGCCAGGCTAAAGAACGCAACAGGCTAACAAGCAGCTATCACTGTCAACTCTCTGTCACTCGCCTCGGCTTTTCTAAAGAAACCTGCGGACTCCTTGTAACTTCATGACGCTCCATCACGGATGTTCCTCAACTCTTCTCAGTGTTTGTTGTTAAATGTATTTATGTGTTAGGATTGGGAGGTAGGATTATATCAATTTAGTTTTAGTCACATTTCAGTGCGATTGGCCGGTGTATATGGTTTCCATAGTAACTAGAAAGGGCGCTGTATGTGTTTGTAATGTAATGTACTATTACGTTAATACTACATACTGGAGGCTTAACGCACGAAAACGTTGTTTATGCACGTCCTACATTTCCGAAATAACGTTTACGCAACTCTGAACAGACTGGACCCCAATTTTAGATGTGTTATTGTTATTATTGAGTTATGTTTTTAACAGCGCACGCAGGAGTATATTCAACGTTGCGCTGCGTTGTCAGTGTTTACGGTATCTGTGACCAATCACATCGTCTCTGGCGAAAAGACTATGCCCTTCTCCACAGCATTGTGATCACCAGAAACAGATTGAACTCTAACCAGGATAGCCTACCGAGCTGCATGAAACAAGTTAAAATGGGTTTGTTCTACATTCTGACAAACTGGGCCTGTTATGCTATTTTTTATATTTTCCTTCTGATTGCAGTTGCGTTCCTTGTTTATTGTTTGTATATCAAACACATTCACATGCAATATGATCATATCCCTGGCCCACCAAGAAACAGGTAAGAACTCTCCAATTATTTTCTCGCTTAGTCGATTGGTAAGCAAGATTAACCAATTACTTTAATCATTGCAGCTTTATATTTGGGCATTTAACAACAGTGTTAGAGGAAACACGAAGTGATAGAAATCTTCACGACAAATTCCTACAGTGGTAAGTAGGTTTATGTTAGAACTGTTAATTGTGCAGGCAGTAGCTCAACCATTACTATAATTACGGTAATAAAAAAATATATAGGGTTTGCACTCATAAACATATCTTAGGATGTCTATTTATTCTTTCACAGGGCTGAAATGTATGGGCCAGTTGTTAGGGTTAATATTCTTCACGTCGTTGCTATACTTGTGACATGTCCAGAGGCTACTAAGGTAAACTATTACGTTATTCCAGTGCATCCACAAGCCAGCAGTTGAACAAGAAGGAATTGCTCAATAAAGAGGGCAAAGGTCAAAATCTTTGGACTTCATTATTTAATAATTGTATTTCCGGGTGATTTCAGGAGATCTTGATGTCCCCCAAGTACCCTAAAGCTAAACTTGTATTCAAACAACTCCATGGACTTTTTGGAAACAGGTAATCTTATGGTTTATTGATTATTCAAACATATGCCATTAATATAAATACAAATGTATGCTGTAATGTAATGCAATTATAATTATCTCTCAATATTAAATTTGTGTTAGATAGGAATAAAGACGCGATGTCACAGAACTCAAGTCGGAACTTACTCCATTTATTCAACTCCCTAACTCACGCATGCGTGACTCCTCTCAAAAGTGCCAAACCAATTAGAAAACGGCATGTCGTAAACATGCGTAACATAGCATGCATTGTTGCAGCAATGTCAAACATAACATTTCCCACCCCCCCCTTCACAAGAATTCAAGTGTGATACTCAGTCTCAAAGTCCTGCAGACGCCCAGGCCGGTTCTGTGCACGGACCGGGCGGGGCTCAGGTGGGGCACTGGTCTCAGGTTTGGGCTCCGGGGCCCCTTGCTGGGCAGGAGTTAATGGCGCATCACTTTGCAGTGAATCCCAGGCCGCAGAAAGGTCTGACTGCCGGGCTGAAGAAGCTGTCGCAGGAGCTGTGCTCAGGCCAGTTGAAGGAGGAGCTAAAACCTTGCGCAGACGGCTGCCATGCCAGCGGGTACCATCTACGAGCCTGAACGTTGCAGGGCCAAGCTGCTGGCTGACTTGCACTGGTTCCGACCAGAATGACACTAGCTTGTTGTGGCGATGGGCTCGTTGAATTCTGACCCAGTCTTGAGCGGCAATGGCTGGTGGTCTGGCTCGCCGCCTCCGGTCAAACCGGTTCTTCATCTGGCCCTGACGTGTATTGACCCTTGTTTGGGCCGGGTGCACTGGAGTGTGGACCAGACCAGGGCGAAGCCTGTCCAGCTGCAACTGTAGCTCCCGCCCCAGCATGAGGGAGGCCGTAGACACCCCAGTGGTCGCGTGGGGAGTAGCACGGTAGTGCAGTAGTGTCTGGAGAAGACTGGTGTTGAACGTGCACCCTTGAGCCAAGTGAGCCCTAATTCCATTCTTTAGTGACTGATTTAGCCATCCGCCCCCCCCCCCCCCAGCCCATCAAACAATGCAGGCCACTGTTGCTGCCACAGGGTGGCAATGGTGTGGAGCTCTGAGCCTGTGGTGTCCAGCAGTATCCTAGGTTGTGAAAGAGGTCAAGACCCAGTAGATTGGCCCCATGGCGTGACACGTGGAATGTGAAGGCTGGCAGAGCCCTTTCACCGTAGCGCACCGACAGCTGGAGTGAACCTACAATGTCAATTTCGGCATTGCCGTAGCCACCTGATGACGTGGAAGGCAGTCCCAGTGATTTATGCGAGAAGAAGCGTTTCCATGTCAATAGGTTCAGCGATGACACAGTGGCAAACATGTCAAAAAGTAGGGGTAGAGTGACGTCATCAACTGTTAGTGAACAGGTTTTAAATGAAACTCCTCCTGAGCGGACATTGTGGATGACCGTCGGCTGGGCTACTGTGTATTGCTGGTGGCCTTTGGTTGGAGTGGACCTACAAACTTTTTGAAAGTGGTTTAGATTCCCACAATTGGAGCAGTTTTTCCCACGCGCTGGGCAGACTTGTGCTCTAGAATTGTGAGTGGATGAGCCACAGTTTCCTCATTGCTGCTGTGAGCGATCTCGGGGCTGTGAGGCTACTTGGACACTGTCCAGGAAGCTAATAGAACTGACAGGGCACGTTTCTGACTGTGGTTGGGTTGAATCAGTTGGAGTGTCGCGCATTCCAATGCTGACTCTACCTGTAGAGCTATCTTAATAGCCTGAGCTAGTGTCAAGTCATCCTTTTCTAGCAACAATTTCCCACTAATTTTCTCACAGTTTGTGTCAAATGAGTTGATCCTGTATCATTTCGTCTTGTAATGCATTAAACTTGCATAGGCTAGCCAAGCCTCACAGGTCAGCCACTTATTGGGAGACAGACTCACCGGCTTGTGGGTGTTGGCGCCAGATCTTAGCGCGATGTAGGAGAGCGCCCTGAGGGGCTGCAAAATGTCCCTCAAGGTGTTCCACGGCGTCCTTGTACAGGGTGGATACAGCAAAAGTTCCGAACACTCGCTGTCCCTCTGCCCCAAAGCAGTGCAGTAGTAGTACACGTTTCCTCGCGTCGGATACATCATCCAAGCCGGCAGATAAAAGATAGGTTTCGAATTAAACAATCCAATATATCCATGGCACGGATGGTTCTCCAGGAAGAGCCAGGAAAGGAGAGGGTGGAGGTAGGGAACAGTCAGCCATCCTTGTCCCCAATGTAGTATAGGAATAATGAAGCGATGTCACAGAGCTCTAGTCGGAGCTTACTCCATTTACTCAACTGTCTAACTCACGCATGCATGACTCCTCTCAAAAGTGCCAAACAAATTAGAACATGGCATGTCGTAAACATGCGTAACATAACATGCATTGTTGCAGCAATAGCAAACATAACAATTTGTTCAGATGAAATCTTGAACATAAAATATTGACAATTAGAATTTAGTGTATTGCATCATTTGTAAGTGTTTGAGTGAATTATAACTGCTAGCTCAAGCGCTTAGAACATTAACTGAGTGTAAAATAATAGTAGCCTACAAATCGGAATAGCAGATACATTTGGGCAAACAGCAAAAGGCTTAACGGTAAACAAGGCTGTCTCTTGCACAAAGGCTCTCCCGCTCGCTCCAATCAGGTCGGAGAGGAATGTAGCCAGAATTTTGAAGAGGTATAATGGGCACCGCGCCAAGGGAGACAAAGTCTGAGTAAACTGAGTTTTTTATTTTCCATGCTTATTCTCATCATGTTATAAATGAGAATGTAATGTGGGAGAAAGTATTGGTTCATTCAACCCATTTTTTATTTGTAATTTCAAATTCTCTAAATCGTACGCACTTTTCTCTATGCCCTCAACATAGGTTTCTTGGAAATGGCTTGGTTACAGCTACCGACCATGAGCAGTGGTATAAACAACGACGTATTATGGACCCTGCCTTCAGCAGTCTGTAAGTTGACACCAGTGTAATTCATGAGCAAGCAAGATGACCTTTGCCATTTCAAAATCAATTCAAATATTTAAAAAATCCTATTTTGTACAGGGACATTTTCAGGGACAGGCCTCCATACATTGCTTTCTGTGCTGACACCAAGACTTCTCGTTTAATTTCCAGGTACCTCAGGGGCCTGATGGGGACCTTCAACGAGGGGGCAGAAAACCTCATGGATGAACTCACAAAATTTGCAGATAGCAAAAAAGAAGCAAAGATGCTCCAGTTGGTCAATCGTGTGACCTTAGATGTCATCACCAAGGTACTTCATCCAAACGTCTGTCCTCCATGTGATAGTTAGTGAATGAATGTAAATTAAGAGTTTACAGGTTACTTTATTGTCCTTGCTTCCGGCCTGGTTTCCCTAACATGTTCAATTGCTCACAGATCCCATTCTCAGAAAATAGTTTTCCTTCAAAAGCATTATACATTCTACTGATGTTTTTATTACTAATTTTCAGGTGGCCTTTGGAATGGATTTGGATCCCCACAAAAACATTGAATCACCTATCCCTAGAGCCATTGGGACGTGTCTGAAAGGCATGGTTCCTTACGTCCGAGACATGTTTTTTCAGGTACATGCTCACTTTTTCAGATACAAAATCAATATGCATGTTTGTTCACACTGGATACTACGTATTACTACTCTTTGGACACTTGTATTGCTTTTATGAGCAACAGTGAATTTAAATACTATGTTATTAAGGAGAAGTAAAGAGTGAGGTATCCAAGGGGTCCTTCTGGTTAGCTGAAGACATTGGGAATCGAACCCAGAAACTTTTTGATGGAAGTTGAAGACCTCAGCTCTCTATACAATTCTACCCCATATGATTGAACATTTAACTCTTTCAGCTAAACCCAAAGAACCGACCGTTCATCAAGGAGGTGAGAGAGGCCTGCCAGCTTCTGCGGACCACAGGAGAAGCCTGGATCTCCAAACGGAGAACTGCCGTCCAAAATGGTGAAGATGTACCCAAAGACATCCTCACTCAGATCATCAAATCAGCTGGACAAGGTTGGGTTCCAAATCCTATGATAAAATGCAGTTCATAAACAGCAATGCCTTGAAATTGATTGCCAGAGAGGACACCAATTAAGAGGGATGGATAGAAGAATAAATACTTTATTTATTGCAGAAGAGGAAATGACTAAAGAAGATGAGGATCTTATGTTGGACAACTTTGTGACGTTCTTCATCGCAGGTAAGTATCAATGTAAATGTGACTTTATACCTTTATCATTTTCATAGACATAATTATCTTGATAAGGAATCATTTACCCATTATCAGTGAACGTATTCTTGCTGATCAACATTATTGTATTGAAAATAACCGCTTTCAGGACAGGAAACTACAGCCAATCAGCTTGCATTCTGCATCATGGAACTAGCAAGAAACCCTGACATCATGGGAAAGTAATAGACACCACGAGAAGAAATGAGCAACTTCAATTCAATTTAATGTGGAGATTGACACAGACATTCCTGTAACCTTTTGTGTAACCTTACGATATGTCCACCAGAGCGCAGAAAGAGGTGGATGCTGTTCTTGGAATGAAGCAGGAGATTAGCTATGATGATTTGGGAGAGCTGACCTACCTCTCACAGGTACATCCTTTATAAGGATCAAGATGAAGGGCCAAACATTTCTTAACGTGTATGTCTTTACATCTACATTGCTAAGAGTATTACACTGTACGTAGCTTATATTTTGTGAATTGTTTTGTTGTTGTTGTTTTTTTGCATTTTTGTATCATTGCATCATCATTCCTTCTTATAACTTTCCTCTTACTTTTCACCGACAAGCTTATTTCCCGTCTGGGCTAAAGAGTCATTCTACCTTATCTTATATTCTTCTGACAGGTGCTGAAGGAGACCCTTAGGATGTATGCCACGGCTCCGGGAACTTCACGTGATATACCAGAGGACATG
Source organism: Pollachius pollachius (assembly GCF_949987615.1). Lineage (NCBI taxonomy): Eukaryota > Metazoa > Chordata > Actinopteri > Gadiformes > Gadidae > Pollachius > Pollachius pollachius. Next base: position 6,930,054 of record NC_136949.1, read on the forward strand.
ACCATCAGTGGTTTTCACGTACCTGCAGGAGTTGTGTGCATAGTCAGTTGCTACAGTTTCTCTAGCAATCTTCTTGAGGCTTAATGAGCTTCATAGAAAAGTAAATATTCTTCAACTGATGAATGGTGTCAATAATATTAGTTGAAGTGTATTGTTGTGTGTTTTACAGTTTGACGCCTATGTCTGTGGGAGGATGGAGAAATTCTTCAAGGACCCACTGACGTTTGATCCGGACCGGTTTTATCCGGACGCACCCAAGTAAGCGGTCTACATTGAAAGGAGCATAGTGGATATTTAATGGTAAAATTCTGGGAACAAGAACAATCTACTCGCTCATGTTCATGTTCTCTAAGAAGGAAAGAGAGTGTTGTGTATTCACTGCAGCCATCTTCCTGTAGGCCTTACTACTGTTACTACCCCTTCGCTCTCGGACCACGCTCCTGTCTGGGACAGAAGTTTGCACAGGTGGGTGACACAGGTAGACACGCCAAACATGCAAACCATGAAAAGTAATCCACACAAACTGAGCATGTGTATGATGTGATTCCAGATGGAGGCTAAGGTGGTGATGGCCAAGCTGCTTCAGAGGTTTGAGTTCAGTCTGGTACCAGGACAGTCCTTTGACATCCTGGACACTGGAACCCTGAGGCCCAAGAGCGCGGTCGTTTGCAACATTAAACACAGGAATCCCAACATGTGAAATTTATTTTGCAATGAGCAATTCTTCAGATGACCTCTCTCTCTTGTGGTGGGTGGAAATCGCTGTGGCGGGAGGGTGAGAGACTCCCAGCAAAGAAAATATTCTGGGTTTGATTCCTAACGACTGAAACCTAACTGTTGCATCCTTGAGAAGGATACCTCAATCAAGTGCATCATTGTTCAATCAAAAAATGGGGTGAATCTTTTTCCAGGCAGACATAGTAAAATGAAAGCTAATATCCTGCGAATAAACTATGTTCGTATTAATTGACCTGTCGCTAAGCTCCGCCCTAGAAACGCAGATGAGCCAATGACATTCAACTTCGTAGTAGTCACGTTTTGCTGCGGTATGTCGGTGTCTTGCAGCATTTTCTTGCTTGCCAGCTTTATCTGTCAAAGATTGACTGATAGAGGTGGCGATTTTTAAAACGTCAAAAAAAAAGCAAGCCTCCTGCATATGCCAGCAGAAGACCTCAACCACAAAGTGAGCGCAAAAAAAAAGAGTAATGATTCAAACAAGTTAATGCAAACATTAAAATGAAGTAATGCATAAGATAAAGTGTGCAAGATGCAGCTTGTATTTTCAGATCCTATACTAATGGTTGTATAAACTACATTCTACCAATAATTAAACAAATATTCGGTATAGGCTATAGCCTACTTTTGTTGTGGTGTGTCGTCTTGACCCGCCTTAGCTTGATTACAAAATGCATTGTTAACCCATCTCTTTATTTACAACTTCACATACAATACAATATCATATAATGTATTGTAATGTTGAATCATATATATAACCCAATCTGATGTTATATATTTTCTAACCTCCTACCATTTACCATTAGGCCTACGTTATTAGCATTTTCGGAAATATATCAGACCCAGCAGAAGATTTAAATAAAAGAAGAAAAGGGGTAAAAGCATTCTTATGAACCCGGGTAGACGTAGAAATAGAACGTATAACGTTGCAAATGAATAGGCCAGATAATCAGGCCTTATTCTTCCTTCGTTACCGTCTTTTGATGCTGGGAACAAAATATAACTATGGAGCAGTAAATTCTACTAAAACTGAAAACAAATAGTTTTTCCTACAATTAAAGTGAGCTATAATTTTTGCACTTAAATATAAATCAACGGGTGGCGAGGTGCGAATGAGGAAAAGACTGCCTACTCCCATTGTGAAACAGAAACAGAAAGCACTCCTCGAATAACCTAGAACTGCATGCAACAAGTTAAAATGGGTTTATTTTACATGCTGGCAAACTGGGCTTGTTATGCGATGTTCTGTATTTTCCTTCTGATTGCAGTCGCTTTCCTTGTTTATTGTTTGTATATCAAACACATTCACATGAAATATGATCATATCCCTGGCCCACCAAGAGACAGGTAAGAACTCTCCAATGCTTTCTCGCTTAGTCGTTTGGTATGCACGATTGACCAATTACTTTGATCATTGCAGCTTTTTATTGGGGCATTCACGAACAATGATAGGAGAAACACAGAGTGGAAGAAATGTGCACGACAAATTCCTACAGTGGTAAGTAGGTTTCGGTTAAAACGGTGCAAGCAGTGGGCGAGTTCCACTATAACGGTAGGCCTACGGTAAAAAACGACAACAGAAATACGGTTTCCTCTCATATGTCTAAGGATATCTATTTATTCTTTCACAGGGCTGAAATGTATGGGCCAGTTGTTAGGATTAATACTCTTCACGTCGTTGTTATACTTGTGACCTGTCCAGAGGCTACAAAGGTAAAATGTAAAATAAGTTATTTCAGTGTGCATAAGCCAGCAGTTGAACAAGAAAAGATTGCTCCATAAAGACTGCAAAGGTCCAAATATTTGCGCTTCATTATTTAATAATTGTATTTCCAGGAGATCTTGATGTCCCCCAAGTACCTAAAACATAAACTTGCTTACAAACGACTCTTTGGACTTTTTGGAACGAGGTAATCTCATGGTTTGATTATTTAAACATGCCATTAATATAAACACCAATGTATGCTGTAATGTAATGCAATTATGGTTATCCCTCAACATCACATTTGTTTAGATGGAAACTTGAATATAAAATATTTACAATTTTAATTGAGTGTAGGTGCAGGTCTATATAATATTGCAATGTCAATCAGAAAGTAAAGCCCTTTTTGGTTCCACATTGATGCAACGCAATGACCGGTGGCACGCAATCGCTTCGTCGTGAACCTGTTTTGTTTCTGTGTCTAGTGATAAATATATCCTGGTTTACTGTCTCAAAGTTTAAACAATTCATTTTAAAAGTAGGAAAAAAATGTGTTTTTTTGTGCATGCCATGTTAAGAACGAGAATGTAGGCTAATGCTAGAGAAAGAATCGATTTATTTGATCCATTTTTCAAATTCAACCAATTGGTGTTATTTCCAACTCTCAAATTCTTACTCACTATTCTCTGCCTACAACATAGGTTTCTGGGAAATGGCTTGGCTACAGCTACCGATTATGAGCAGTGGCATAAACAACGACGGATTATGGATCCTGCCTTCAGCAGTCTGTAAGTTGAACCCAGTGTAAGGTGACCAGAGTTTTGAAAGGAAAAAGAGGGACATAGTTTGGCGGACCATTTATCAACAGAATATCAGAATTTTCTGAAATGAAAAAAGACACAAATTGATGTTTTTTCTTATTATCATATTACATGTAATATGTAGGCCTAGTAAAGGTGGGGCCCAATGGTTGTGAGATGACCTTTTCCATTTAAAGATCTATTCAAATATGTTAGAACGGGGACATTTCCAGGGACAGGCCTCCATCCATTGCTTTCTGTGCTGACACCAAGACTTCTCGTTTAATTTCCAGGTACCTCAGGGGCCTGATGGGGACCTTCAACGAGAGGGCAGAAAAACTCATGGAAGAACTCACAAAGTTAGCAGACAGCAAAAAAGAAGCAAAGATGCTCCAGTTGGTCAACCGTGTGACCTTAGATGTCATCACCAAGGTACTCCATCCAAACGTCTGTCCACCATGTCATAGTTAGTGAATAAACGTAAATAAAGAGTTTACAGGTTACTTTATTGTCCTTATTTCCTCCATGGTCACCCTAACATGTTCAACTTCTCACAGAACCCATTCTCAGGAAATCGTTTTCCTTCAAAAGACTAAAATATCTAAACATTCTACTGATGTTTTATTACTAATATTCAGGTGGCCTTTGGAGTGGATTTGGACCTCCTGAACAATGAATCGCCTTTCCCTAGAGCCATTGACACGTGTCTGAAAGGCATGGTTCATTCCACCCAAGACATGTTTTTTGAGGTACATGCTATCTTTTTGAGGTATCTTCAAACTGGTCCTGGAAACTACGTACTCTTATTCTTTCAACAATTGTATTGCTTATGAGTATGTTATTAAGGATAATTAAGCAGTGAGGTATCCTGCCCAAAGGGGTCCTTCGGGTTAGCTGCAGACAATGGGAATCAAACCCAGAAACTTTTTGATCGAACACCCCAGCTCTCTATTCACTACTACCCCTGTTTTTATGTTTGAACATTTAACTCTTCTAGCTAATGCCAAAGAACCGGCCATTCATCAAGGAGGTGAGGGAGGCGTGCCAGCTTCTGCGGACCACAGGAGAAGCCTGGATCTCCAAACGGAGAACCGCCATCCAAAATGGCGAAGATGTACCCAAAGACATCCTCACTCAGATCATCAAATCAGCTGGACAAGGTTGTGTTCCAAATACTATGATAAAATGTGTTTCATGAATGGCAATGCCTTGAAATGAATTGGTTGCCAGAGAAAAAGAGGCAAAGGGAAGTCAACGCAGGAGGTGTACTGTCCTGTGATTGGTCAGCCTGGTGGTTAGCATCCTAGGTCTTGACATGCTGACATGAATGAGTACAGAACTAATCCCAACCAAATTTACTGTAGATTCAGAAAATAAATACAGAATTTTTAAGGTAGTTTTTATTCATGGAATGACCTAATATTGAGTGATGCCGTACCCAGATGTAGGTGACCTCAAGTCGTTCCAACTACCTTTCAAAGTGAAACACAGAAAGGCTTTGTCCTTGAAAGTACAGTTTGGTGGATCATTTGATATATTAGCTAGAAGAGTAAACACTTTTTTTTTATTGCAGAAGAGGAAATTACTAAAGAAGACGAGGATTTTATGTTGGACAACTTTGTGACATTCTTCATCGCGGGTGAGCCTCAATATAAACGTGATTTTATACCTTTATACGTTGTGTAGACATAATTATACACTGTTGCTGTATAAAACATCTAGATAAGGAATCATTTACCCATTATCAGTGAACATATTCTGGCTGATCAGCATTACTTGTATTGAGACATCACCGCTTTCAGGACAGGAAACTACAGCCAATCAGCTTGCATTCTGCATCATGGAACTAGCAAAAGAGACTGACATCATGGGAAAGTAAGAGGCAACAGGAGAAGTAATGAGAAGCAAACTTGAATTCATTAATGTGGAGATTTGCAGGAGACAATCCTCTCACCTGTTATGTTCACCAGAGCGCAGAAAGAGGTGGATGCTGTTCTTGGAATGAAGCAGGAGATAAGCAATGATGATTTGGGAGAGCTGACCTACCTCTCACAGGTACATCCTTTATAAGGATCAAGATGAAGGGAAAAAAATGTATTAACATGTATTTCATTACATCTACATTGCTAAGAGCATTACAGTTTATATAGCTTTATATTTTTTTGCCTTGTTTCGTAGTTTTTTGTTTTGCATTTTTGAATCTCTGTAATTCCTATCACTTTCCTGTACTTTTCACAGGGACAAGCTTATTTCCCGTCTGGGATTAAAGAGTCATTCTACCTTATCTTGTGTTTTTCTGACAGGTGCTGAAGGAGACCCTTAGGATGTATGCCCCCTCTCCGGGAACTTCTCGTGAGTTGCCGGAGGACATGACCATCAGTGGTGTTTACGTACCGGCAGGAGTTATGGCCATGGTCAGTTGCTACAGTCGAAGAAGTCTTCTTGAAACTTAATGAGCCTCATAGAAAAATAAATATTCTTCAACTGATAAATGGTGACAGTAATATGATTTGATGTGTATTGTTGTGTGTTTTACAGTTTGACTCTTATGTCTGTGGGAGGATGGATAAATTCTTCAAGGACCCACTGACGTTTGATCCGGACCGGTTTCATCCAGACGCTCCAAAGTAAGCTGTCTACTTTTAAAATAAGCAGTCTACTTTTAAAGGAGCATACTAGATATTTAATTCTCATAGCCTGCGAACAATCTACGTGCTCTTCTTCACGTTCAATACCATACATATTCTTTTTGAATATGTATATTCTTTTCTTCCATCCGCTGTCCCCATGGGGACAGCGGATGGGGCGTGACTTAGGCTCTCTATCGGAGCACTGTTGAAGCTTTTTCATAAACGACCAAGATGGCTGCCGCTGAAGTCTCACACTATTGGTTGCTCTGAGTTGTTGAAGGCCTATCAATTTCCGTCCAGAAGCACTTTGGTCTGTGCCCGTTAACGGCCCATGGAAATCTAAAATGTATTGAGGGGTTCAAGACTAAAACGTATTTGAGAATTGATCGGACGATGTCAGGCTACTGGTTTATATGATTAATACACAATTTTTTTTCCCCATTAATTGATTACCTACCAAATGAAACGACTTTACACTTAACAGTGTCTTCTTATTGTTTTAAGCATAGGGTCTTTAAAGAGAGTATTGTGTATTCACTGCAGCCATCTTCCTGTAGGCCTTACTATTGTTACTACCCCTTCGCTCTCGGTCCACGATCCTGTCTGGGACAGAGGTTTGCACAGGTGGGTGACACAGGTAGACACACCAAACATGCAAACCATGAAAAGTAATCCACACAAACTGAGCATGTGTATGATGTGATTCCAGATGGAGGCTAAGGTGGTGATGGCCAAGCTGCTTCAGAGGTTTGAGTTCAGTCTGGTACCAGGACAGTCCTTTGACATCCTGGACACTGGAACCTTGAGGCCCAAGAGTGGGGTCGTTTGTAACATTAAACACAGGAATCCCAACATGTGAAACTTTATTTTGCAATGAACATATCCTGCCAGTTATGTTACTATTAATTATGCATGTAGAGTATCAACAAATACCTCAGAAATATACGGTTCATTATGGGTGAACTCCATGAACATATCTCTCATATAATAAGGCCCAATTAGGCCATTTCATTTCGCTTCCGATTTTCCGCCAGTACGCAGAATAGACCCATAGAAGCAAGACCTCGACCCCGAAGTGAAACACAAACTTTAAAATGAAGTGACGTGATGCATTATAAGATAAGGTGTGCAAGATGCAGTTTATAATTCCAGATCCTATACTACTGTTTGTACAAACTACATTCTACTATTAAACAAACAAATATTTGGTATATAGGCCTCCTTTTTGTGGTATGTCGTGGCCAGCCTTACCTGATCACATAATTAATTGTTTACGCACCTCTTTGTTTTACCACTACACCATATTCAATACAATATCATATCTATATTATATTTTACATCTTCATAAAATATTTTAATACACAGCAGAACATTTAAACCAAAAAGGAAAGAAAAACAGGGTAATCGCGGGTAGAAGTAGAACGTGTAAAGTTACAAAGGAATAGGCCTGATTCTGCCTTTGTTGCTGTCTGTTGATTCCGGGAACGCGGTCACTGCATTAAAGTGCTCTCATATTGGTCCTGTATAATGTTTTACTTAAAAATCTCATGATTTTACCTTCTTATGTAAGTTAGACGTTTACACATGGTGTTGTCACAAATATAACTGTATAGATCGATAAACTGTACTGAAACTGGTTGCCTATAAAGTGGCCTGCTTTGTCAACTTGTAAATATTAATCAACGGTCCCGACGTGCGCATGACCCACCCAGCACACAACGTCTTTTGGACGTTGATATCTGGGCTAAATCCCCTTTAGCCCAGATATCAACGTCGTTGAAATCTGGGCAACGTCGTTGAAATCTGGGCTAAATCCCCTTTAGCCCAGATATCAACGTCCAAAAGACGTTGTGTGCTGGGTGGGGAGGAAAACACTAGTACCTCCTCCATAGCATTGTGAACACCAGAAACCAGAAACCAGATTGCACTCCGAATAGCCTTCAAGTTAAAATGGGTTTGTTTTACCTCATGACAAACTGGACCTGTTATGCGATGTTCTACAGTTTCCTTCTGATTGCAGTCGCGTTCCTTGTTTATTGTTTGTATATCAAACACGTTCACATGAAATATGATCATATCCCTGGCCCACCACGAGATAGGTAAGAACTCTCCAATTGCTTTCTCGCTTAGTCGTTTGGTTAGCACGATTGACCAATCACATTGATCATTGCAGCTTTTTATTGGGGCATTCATGGATAATGAAAGAAGAAACAGAGAGTGGACAAGATCTCCACGACAAATTCCGAGAGTGGTAAGTAGGTTTATGTTAGAACTGTTGATAGTGCAGGTAGTGGGCAACTATTACTATAAGTACGGTAAAAAGCAAATACAGTTTCCTCTCGTAATCATGTCTTAGGATGTATTTTTATTCTTTCACAGTGCTGAAATGTATGGACCAGTTGTTCGTGTTAATGCAGTTCATACTGTTGTTTTATTGGTGACCTGTCCAGAGGCTACGAAGGTAAAATATGAAGTTATTTCAGTGCCTCAACAAGCCCATCAGTTGAACAAGGAGGAATAGCATCGCGCTGCAGTCCCGGAGCCGGAAACAGTGTGGTAACAGCACTGTGGTGTGGCAGGTCGGTTTTTTTCGTGTTTTTTCTCGACGTTTTACGTCACAGTCGCCCCCTACCTGCCCCAGTCGAGTTTTCAACTTCAATTATTCTTGTTAAATTTCAATAAAACAATTCAAATAAAAATTAATTTAATTAAAAAGTAAATATGTTCTTCAACGTAAATTGTTCTTCTTAAAGAAAAAAAAGGGTTAGGATGTGTATATATATATATATATATATATATATATATATATATATATATATATATATATATATATATATATATATATATATATATATATATATATAGGGTTCAGGTAATCCTTACTCAAAACATATGCTAATTAGATAGACGATGGATATAAACGTGAAAATTCAAATACCATACAAAGACGGTAAAATGTTTCGAACAGCGCGTGACACCTCATCATCCTAAAGCCGGCCACTAACCGGCGCCTAAGCGCCGCGGTGCGCATTTCACGCGCATCAACTGCCGCCCGTAGAACCAATAGGAAGCGGCGCGCTGCAGCACCGTTGTGATCCAAATAATGTGTCGTCACCGCAAATTAAACACTGAATCATCGTAACTTTCTTCATTGTCATCATTATTAACCTTTATTTACCCAGGCAAGCAAATTAAGAACAAAATTCTTATTTTCAAGTGCAGCCTGAAAAGAGCTAGAAGCTCTTTAAGTGGGAGGGGAGTGCTTAAAGTGAAAACAAGGTTATATAAATTACACTTAGAAAAATACAATACAATATAATACAATACAATACAATAAAACAGTTAATCAGTAGGGCATGACAAGAAGGCCTATTTAGCAAGTGCAGGAGTCAACTTTGATCTGTTGCAGATTTTGTTCGAAGACAGAGAGAGAGGTGACGACGGAAAGTTTAAAGGTGTTTTGAAGGGTGTTCCAGTCAAAGGCTGCAGCGAACCGGAAGGCACTGCGTCCGAAGATGGTGCAGACTTTGGGGATGGAGAGGTTGATGAATGCACTGGTCCTTAGATTGCGGGGTGGGTGGGAGAGGTGCAGGAGGGAAGAGAGGTAGAGAGGTGTAATGCCAAGAATGGTTTTGTTGACAAAATTGGGCTGAAATCGTGTAGTATGAACCAGCCATAAGCAAGCAGCAGCAGCGCCATTGTGCGAATTCCCTACTAAACCAAACGAGACTCTTAATGGTAGGTAAAAACAATACTTTATTAAAGCATGCAATTGTGATGTAGGAAAAAAGAAAAAGAAAACAAAGTGCTTGCATGATATTGAGGCCTACAGCGATCGTTAGTTAATTAATGTGGTGGTGCCTTATCATTTGTTTACCAATGGGCCATGGCAACGCGATTGCTACCTGCTGTAGTACTCACATTGGCTGAAACGATGAGAACGTTTTAGACTCAATAAATATCGCGGGGAGACGAAGCTCTGTTCGTTTGTTTAGTAACAATATTAGGCCAAAACATTACTAAGAAAATAAATAGTTAATCAATACAGGCTAAAACAAAGTTCAAAAAAAATATTATTATTATTATTTTCAACGAAAAGTGGGGTGGCCATTGGCCCCGCGGCCTCATAGGTTCCGGCGACTATGCAAGTGTTGCCTTCCGTTCAGTGGCAATACTGTATGTGCTTCTCATAAATAAAAGCAAAAGGATAGCCGGTGATAGGCATCAAGGAAATAAAGGCATGCAAGCTTGAAACTGATCCTACTAAGTTCTGTTTATTTCTGACTAGTTTTTATCGGATTAAAAAGAACTGCTGTGACGAACTTTTAGATTGCCAACACAGTGCACATGAACGGTCACTGTCGGGAACACACGTAAGCTTGAGCGTCATCACTGGAGAGCCGTGTCGTTATCACCAGGACCGTGAACGCGCCTTAATGGTGTGATCAAGATGCCTCAGACACCAGCCTTCCGAGTTGTGACGTCATTTCCGGTCTCGGAGCACTTATAGCGTTCCCGTTCGACTCTGTAATTGTGTCATGAAATTGGCTAGTCGTTGCAACTCGGAAGGCTGGTGTCCGAGGCATCTGGTTCATTGGTCTAACCGAGACGCGAAACGTCGAAAAAAGCCGGAAAAACCCGACCTGCCACGCCACAGGGCCCGGCCCCTGGGCTACTGATGGATGGATGCTACTCCAAAATGGCTCAATAAAGAGTGCAATGGTACAAATATTAGAAATTCATTCTTTGATATTTGTTTCTTCTGGTGATTGCAGGAGATCTTGATGTCCCCTAAGTGCCTAAAACCTAAGCCCATATACAAGCTATTCTTTGGACTTTTTGGATCGAGGTAATCTCATTTTCTCTGATTGATTATTTAAACATGCCATTAATATAAACACCAATGTAATGCAATACAGTTATCTCTCAGTATCACATTTGTTGAGATGGAGTCTTGTACATAAAATATTGATAATATTGATTGATGCTTCATAATTATAATTGAGTGTAGGTGTATATAAGATTTCAACATCAATCAGTAAGAAAGTGTGAGTAAATTATAACAGCAAGTGCCTAGAACATGAACTGAGTGTAAAATAACAGTAGCCTACAAATCAGAATAACAGAGATACATTTGGGAAAACCGCAGAAGGCTTAACAGTAAAAAAGGCTGTCTCTTGCACAAGGCTCTCCTGGTCGCTCAAATCAGGTCGCAGAGGAATGTAGCAAGAATTTTGAAGAGGTCTAATGGGAGCCAAGGGAGACAAAGTCCCTGCCAGAGATATTACTCCTAAACCAATTCAAGACTGGGCCAACACAGTTCTGTAATCTATTGATAAATATTTCCCAGATTTGTCTAAAAGGTAAAGCAATTAAGTCTAAAACTACTAAGACACTGTTTATTTCTGTGCATGCTTATTATCAGCATGGTTTCAATGAGAATGTAATGTGAGAGAAGGTATTGGTTCATTTGATACATTTTATTATGTTCAACCAATTGGTGTCATTTCAAATTTTCAGATCCGATGCAATAATCTCTCCGCCTCCATCATAGGTTTATGGGAAATGGCTTGCTTACAGCTACCGACCACGAGCAGTGGCATAAACAACGACGGATTATGGACCCTGCCTTCAGCAGTCTGTAAGTTGACATCAAAACCTATCAGATGAACATGAGACGAATTACCATCTGTCCAGGAATTAATATCCATTACAAAATCTATTCAAATATTTAAAATCTATTTTAAACAGGACATTTCCAGAGACAGGCCCCCGTCCATTGCTCTTTGTGCTGACACCAAGACTGAGCAAATCATTTTTTCCAGGTACCTCAGGGGCCTGATGGGGACCTTCAACGAGAGGGCAGAAAACCTCATGGATGAACTCACAAAGTTAGCAGACAGCAAAAAAGAAGCAAAGATGCTCCACTTGTTCAACCTTGTGACCTTAGATATCCTCACCAAGGTAATCCATCCAAACGTGTGTACTCCTTGTCATATGTCATATGTTTCCCTGCCTGGTCACTCCCAAATGTTCAACTGCTCACAAATCCCATTCCCGGAATTTCTTTTTCCTTCAAAATTCTTTTAAATATCTGCATGATCTCCTGATGTTTTATTACTAATATTCAGGTGGCCTTTGGAATCGATTTGGATCTCAACAAAAACAAGGGCTCGCCTTTCCCTAGAGCCATTGAGATGTGTCTGAAAGCCATGGTTATTTCCACCCGAGACATATTTTTTCAGGTACATGCTAACTTTTTCAGGTATGCAGTCAATATGCAAATCTGTTCACACTGGATACTACGTATTACTATTTATTAGACACTTGAATTGCTTTTATGAGCAACAGTGAATTTAAATACTATGTAATTAGGGAGAAGTAAGCAGTGAAGTATCCTGCCCAAGGAGTCCTTCAGGTTAGCTGCAGACATTGGGAATCAAACCCAGAAACCTTTTGATGGAAGTTGAACTTGCTTATATGATTCAGCATTTAACTTTTCCAGCTAATGCCAAAGAACCGACCGTTCATCAAGGAGGTGAGGGAGGCGTGCCAGCTTCTGCGGACCACAGGAGAAGCATGGATCTCTAAACGGAGAACCGCCATCCAAAATGGCGAAGATGTACCCAAAGACATCCTCACTCAGATCATCAAATCAGCTGGAAAAGGTTGGGTTCAAAATACTATGATAAAATCTGCTTCATAAATAGCAATGCCTTGAAATTAATTTGTTGCAAGATAAAAGGAGACAATGGGAAGTCAATGCAGGAGGAGTACTGTCCTGTGATTGGTCAGCCTGGTGGTTAGCATCCTCGGTCCCCTAAATGTGGACATCAATGAGTACAGAATCAATCCAAAACCAATCGAAATGTTTCTATCAATTGAATGACTTAATATTGAATGATGCTTGAATGGATTCCGATTACCATGAAGTCAGTGGCTCCAACTACCTTTCAAAGTGAAACACCTAAATGCTAAGTCATTGAAAGTACAGTTTGATGGATCATTTGATCGATGGATAGAAGAATAAATACTGCTACTTTCTTTATTACAGAAGAGGGAATGACTAAAGAAGATGAGGATCTTATGTTGGACAACTTTGTGACGTTCTTCATCGCAGGTAAGTCTCGATATAAACGTGACTTTATACCTTTATACGTTGTGTAGACATAATTATAGACTGTATGAAACATCTTGATATGAATAATTTACCCATTATCACTGAACATATTCTTGCTGATCAGCATTAATTGTATTGAGACATGACTGCTTTCAGGACAGGAAACTACAGCCAATCAGCTTGCCTTCTGCATCATGGAACTAGCAAGAAACCCTGGCGTCATGGAAAAGTAAGAAGCAATACGAGAAGCAATGAGACACTTTAATTCTTTAATGTGGAGATTGACACAGACATTACTGTAACCTGTTATGTTCACCAGAGCACAGAAAGAGGTGGATGCTGTTCTTGGAATGAAGCAGGAGATAAGCAATGATGATTTGGGAGAGCTGACCTACCTCTCACAGGTACATTCTTTATAAGCATCAAGATAAAGGGCCAAACATTTATTTAAGTGTTTCTCTTTACAGCTGCATTGCTAAGAGTATAACAGTGAATATACATTTGGCGTATTGTTTTGTAGTTGCTTTTTTTATTTTTGTATCTATGTAATTCTTTTACCGGTCCTGTACTTTTCATGGGGACACGCTTATTTCCCGTCTTGGATTAAAGAAGCACAAGTCATTCTACCTTATCTTATATTCTTCTGACAGGTGCTGAAGGAGACCCTTAGGATGTATGCCACGGCTCCGGGAACCAATCGTCAGTTGCCAGAGGACATGACCATCAGTGGTGTTCACATCCCTGCAGGAGTTATATGCGCGGTCAGTTGCCACAGTTTCTCTAATCTCGTCAAATACGTCTTTCTTGAAACGAGTTTCATAGAAAGGCAAATGGTGATAGTAATATTGTTTGAAGTGAATTGTTGTGTATTTTATAGTTTAGCTCTCATGTCTGTGGAAGGATGGAGAAATTCTTCAAGGACCCACTGAAGTTTGATCCGGACCGGTTTCATCCAGACGCACCCAAGTAAGCGGTCTACAATTAAAGGAGCATAGTGGATATTTAAGGCTCATAGCCTGGGAACAAGACGAATTTACTCGCTCATGTTCACATGCACTAGCATACATAATTTTTTCCGAAATAAGGTCCCATGGGGACAGCAGAAGGGTTGTGACTTAGGCTTTCTATGGAAGCACCGTTGAGGCTTTTTCATAAACGACCAAGATGGCTGCCGCTGAAGTCTCACACTATTGGTTGCTCTGATTGGATGAAGGTCTATCAATTTCCGTCCATATCACTTTGGTCTGTGCCCGTTGATAATCGGTCTTGAAAATCTAAAATTTAGTGAGAGGTTCCAGACTAAAACACATTTGAGAATTGGTCTGGCAATGTCATGTTCTTGTCATGTTCATGTTCTTATTGTTGTAAGCATTGAGTCAAGCTTTCAATGTGAACTGCTGATTTCCACATTTACTTCAGTTGAGTCTGTAAGTATGAAAGAGTGTTGCATATTCATTGCAGCCATCTTCCTGTAGGCCTTACTATTGTTACTACCCCTTCGCTCTCGGACCACGCTCCTGTCTGGGACAGAAGTTTGCACAGGTCGGTGACACAGGTAGACACACCAAACATGCTAACTCCGATAAGAATCCAGAAACACAAACTGAGCTTGTGTATGATGTGATTCCAGATGGAGGCTAAGGTGGTGATGGCCAAGCTGCTTCAGAGGTTTGAGTTCAGTCTGGTACCAGGACAGTCCTTTGACATCCGTGACACCCTAACCCTGAGGCCTAAGAGCGGGGTTGTTTGCAATATTAAACACAGGAATCCCAACATGTGAAACTTTATATTGCAATTAGCTGGTCTAAGAAGCCGTGGTATACTACTGACACAACATGACCAGCAGATGGCGATGATAGACTACTTATGAGTAACCAGACCGGTAAGAAATCAGCGTGGAGAGGACATATTCTTTGCCAATGTTCGTTGACCGTGTGTAGAGGTAAAGGCCTTGCTGCTAAAGGCAACGTGAAATCTTCATGTAACATAAAGATGAGTTTCTCCAAGTTAAACATTTTTCACATTATTTTGCTCCAAATAAAAGATAGGAGATTTATCTTATTTCTGAGTTTGTGTCAAATGGTTATTTCAACAGTTTACATACTTTCTCACAATCAACAGATGCTCTTCAAAGTCAGTCAGTAGGGCTGAATGGAACTCACTTGCACCAGCTGACTTTCCACACAGGGTTCAGACAAATCTTTTGACCTACCGAGGCCCTATCAGTTAATCCATGCTCAACCCACACACACACACACACACACACACACACACACACACACACACACACACACACACACACACACACACACACACACACACACACACACACACACACACACACACACACACACACACAGAGACACACGATCAAAAGTTGCATAACACTGCTGCTGACGCACATAGGAGGGTTGAAGTCTAACTCGCTGCTTATGTAGGATGCTATTCAGGGGGTCACAGGCTCGAATCCCTACCAACTATACACTAAGTCCTACAGTCCCGTTCTTGAGCAATGTTCACCGTTTAAAATAAGCATAATTTTCCTGCATTCTTAACTGTTATCGTGAAGAGAAGCGAGAAAAGCTTTCATGGGGTGGCCACTGAGACATGACTGACTCGTTTCAAATAGGCCCAGATCCCGCTTTTGGTTGACTTTCACTTCAAAGACGTACTGCGGGGCTACAATAAAACGGCTACACCGTTAGTTATTATTATAACAAGATGATCAGATGTGAAACTATTAAAAACCGTTAAAAAAAATAAGACAATAATAAGAGATAATGGACAAGGCATAGGTCTTAAGTTAAACATTTTTTATTTCAAACCATTCGTGGTCACATAAATCTGAAAGTTTTACAATTTACAATACATTTAACATAAATTGTTACATATACATATTTTAGGCATACCTTTCATCATGTCTTTGTTCAATATACATTAAAACTAGTACACGTAACTCCAAATATACAAATAAACTTAAATACCCTCAAACTGTGTTAACAGCAATATTACAATGGAATGTCAAGTTCAGATGTTAATGAGACTTTGTTCGGTATCGGGAGGCTTATGGAAGACATTATGAGGGGGACTCGTTTGGTAAACAAACAAAAGATGGGGACGATTTTTATACACAGCTCACATACGGTTTTAGGCAACACACACACACACACACACACACACACACACACACACACACACACACACACACACACACACACACACACACACACACACACATACCGTTCACAGCAGCAGTTCTCTTCCTTACTCTGTCTCCCTCTCGCTCTAGCCTAGTGCCATCCAGTTTGGCCGTTATCGGTCGTTGTCAGTTTGATGTCAGATGAAGAGCCAGTGTCTGTGGAACACATCCCACGCTGTTTAAATCTTAACCAAATGCTCTAACGTATAGATGACTGACCCTGGGTGCAGACTTTGTGCTACATTGTTCCTTTCCGTTCTCCACCAAACGCAAGATAAATAACCACACAATCGACCGTAACAGGACAATAAGGTCAAAACGAGGAGTTGGAGACAAAATAAAAAGAACAAACGATTTCTGCTGGAGAAGAAACATAAAGGCACCTTTTAAGATGAACCCCCACACGCAAGTCCCCCTTAGTAACATTCAGCTTTAAATATCTCCATTTGCAATACAATGAAAAAATAGAAACAATGCAAAGAAACTAAAGCACCACATGCACACTATCTCCAGGTTGCTCTGTAAAACTGATCGGCAGGCCCACAGGCGCCTTGCCGGAGAAATAAACACGCTACGTAGCTACGCAAGATGAAGTTTAGAAACCACGTAATGGGGTTGGTACACCCAAGTCTTCCTCCTCTGGGAAAGGCCTTGAACCCCTTCGTCGCGTTTGTGCAAATCTCTGGTTGGTTATTTTATTGTTCTGAGTCAGTCTACTGGTAAGTGCACATGCATGGAATAGTGTTTTTTGTAGTTTCAAGTTGAGCCTCACAGCTATCAGAGCTAATGTGCAAAATGTCCCCCACTAAGAAACGCACAATGTCGCTTGACATGGTTGTGGCATGGGCTCAGAGTGAGGGATCGGGGTGGGTTTGGCAGGCAGACCCTCCAATGGCGTTTCCTCTCAAACTCTTCCAAGGGGTTGACGCTCAGAATAGGTAAGGAGGGGGGTTCTCAAAGGATTAATGGGTTGGACGTGGTCATCAGTTTCCATCATCCAGACGGGGAATGGGGGGAGGCGAGGTGCAAGTCTTCCCCTGCACGCTGTGCCCCCTGTGTCCGTGAAGGTCAACTTTATCCGCCACCTCCCCATGTCTTAAATAGTGTCCGTGGTGTGCACCCCTCCTACAGTGCGGTGTTTTTGCCGTGACCCTATAGGTAGGAGTCCATGGACGGGGCGTAGGAGAAGCCCAGGAAGGCCTCGGCGGCATCTTTGATGCTGGCCGTGACCAGGGCGCTGTCAGGGGAACAGCCGATGGAGTTGGGCACGGGCTCGTCCGTGAACTCTGGGTCGAAGTGCCGCAGGTCATTGGGCCCCGTCTGAAGAACGAGAGAGAGAGAGAAGGGAGTCAGTGAAGCTTAGGTTGTAAACTGTTTGAATATGGAGATATGGAAGACAATGATTGGACAGCAGAGTTTCCGTGGCTCAAAGAAAACAAAACACAAGAACATACAACATCCTCTCTGAGGCAAAACAGTTGGTTTTGGTAACGCACCACGTTGGGGTTGAAGGGAGGGGTGAGCTTCTTTGCGTTCAGCTCTTCCCAGTTGATGGGGGAGAAGAACATGTGGTTCTTGATCTCAGTCTGGAAAGCGAACAGAAGAAAAGAGTCAAGTTCACGTCGAGGCACAGTGGCGTCAGAAAATACAATTTGGTTGGTGACAAAAGTACTTGACTACATTCAAACACGTGCACACACAAACACACACTTACAAAGTCGTCGGTGCAACCGAGTCTCTTGGTGCGGTCCTTCTGGAGAAGACCTTCCAGAAGGTGCCGGGCTGCGTTGGAGATGTTGGGCTTCAGCTGCAGCGGTTTGTTGAGGATGTTGTCGTACATCTCCGCTGTGTTGCGGCTGTAGAACGGAGGCTGGTAAGGGACAGAGACGGAACGGGTCAGGATTTGAGTTTCAGATAAACGCTGGAAACGAATAACGTGAACATTTCTAGATATTTTTTTAAAACATGTACAATGCGAGGGTAATCCACATAGCATCGTTATGTGCTGTCTCTGTTCGTTGTAGCAACGTTGGCGCCACGATTCCAACAGATCAATCGATATGGATTAACGCGGTGGCGTGGGCCCTTGTGTGTCCGCTGATGCCTACGCCCGATCGATCAGCACATACAATACAGCACACGCGATGAGCCCCCAGTGGAGTCGTAACATATACTCACAAGGCCGTAGAGCATCTCGTAGATCACCGCTCCCAAGCACCACCAGTCTACCGTCCGGTCGTACGGCTGCTTGTGCAGCACCTCAGGAGCCAGATACTGCAGAGAGGAAACAAATCAGAGGACATTAATGAATAATTCCACAGATTCGGCGAATAGTTTGAGATCCAAATTCCAAGGGAGATTCCCCCCTTACCTCGGGTGTGCCGCAGAAGGTGGACGTGGTTCCGTTGAGCTCAATGTTCTCCTTGCACAGGCCGAAGTCGGTGAGGATGATGTGGCCCTCTTGGTCCAGCAGGATGTTCTCGGGCTTCAGGTCCCGGTACACAATGTTGAGGGAGTGCAGGTAGCCCAGGGCGCTGGCGATCTCGGCGGCGTAGAAGCGCGCCCGGGGCTCCAGGAAGCATCGCTCCCTCTGCAGGTGGTAGAAGAGCTGGAGGAAACGAAAAGAAGAGAGATCAGGACAGAGAGTCAGGCACCCCCTTGCTTGGAGCACTTTGGTGTTTGAATGTGAACAGCACCGATGCACCCGCCTTGCTTTAAAGGGAAGCCATTAAGTGGGTCCTGGAAGGAGCAGCGGGCTAATGACGGCGCATATCAAAGAGGCAAGCTAATGGTTGGAGGTGGAGGGGTCGCCGGCAAACCAGGGTGTGTGGGAGAGGAACAGATTAGGAGACAAAGTAGAAAGGGACAGACGGACAGGCAGAAAGACACAGAGACAGACGGGAAACAGGGTGTCAGGAACTAGATGAGGTGGGGGGAAGGAGAAAGTGAGAGAGTTAACTTGGACAGGCAAAGATAGATGGGAGGAGGGTGAAAGGTGGAGCAGATAATAGAGTGTTCGGGAAGGCAATAAAGAACAGAGAAAAAGAGAGGAAAAAGGCAAGGCAATGTGTGTTTTTTTTTTGGTTTTATCAGCGCCGTCTCTGCCCTGCCAACAATCACAGGAAATTTGCTTTTGCTTTTTAAATACACAGGCTCTGTACAGTGCTGCTAATTCTGTCTCAACCCCCCCCACCCAATGGTTTCCTGAGAGGCGTTTCCTCTAGAAAAGAAAAGACAGCGACTGACAGCTTTGATTCTGCTTCGCATGACAGGATGTCCGCCTGCTCCGTCAACCTTTATGTCCACTACCTCATCTCTATTCATCTTTCTCTTGCTCTCTCTCTTTCGCTCTCTCTCTCCTATTTAAACACTATGTTATCCAAGTGGTCACAAATTGGACCATGAGGGAAATAAAAAGTGTACTCTACTGTCATCAGTAGTATCTCCCTTTGAACAACCACGCTGTGTAACTGCCTCAATAAAAGCTCGCTTTTAGAGCGCAAACGGCCATTCTCATTTGACATGCCCCCTTTCAGGAGATCTCAAAAGCACCACGTAAGATTCACATCGTGTGGTCGCCTCACTTTAATATTACGATTCGAAGTGGGATTGAACAAACAACCCTTCAACAAGAAGAAAGTAGTATCTCTTGAGCAACCAAACGCCACAAGTCATCCACCCAACTCGGCTCTGGGCTGTGGTCTAGCAGTGCGGTGTAGCAGACTCTACTGTTATTGCTGTTGTGGTTGTTCTTGTTGAGACACAAAAGTAGAAAGCGTGGCTGGCCTCACCTCTCCCCCGTTGATGTAGTCCAGGACGAAATAGAGCTTGTCCGCCGTCTGGAAGGAGTAGTGCAGGCCCACGAGAAACGGGTGCTTGACGTTCTTCAGGAGCACATTCCTCTCTGACATGATGTGTTTCTCCTGGGGGGGGGGGGGGGGGGGAGAGGAGGAGGTCAAAGGGTGGAGCACGCTAAAACAAGGTCACACCAGGTCTCTTCGTTTGCATGCGGCGTCAGTGTTTTCTCTACGTGCGCGTGTTTTAGCGCTGACGTCGTGGCTCACCTCTTTCTTCTTGAGGATGGCCTTCTTCTGTAGCACTTTGACCGCGTAGAACTGGTCGTCCGAGCGGTGGCGCGCCAGCAGCACCTTGCCAAAGCTGCCTTTGCCGATCACCTTGAGGAAGTGGAAGTCGCTGGGCTTGGCGGTGGGGTTAGAGGACGGGCCCAGGTTGATCTGCTGGGACGGGCTGGGCTGGAGGGGGGACGAAAGGAGAAGGAGAGAAGGGGAAATAGGTCAGAGCCAATCGATCAGGTCGCGATCACACCACCCGGAGTGCGTGCGCAGATGTAAGAAAAAGGCAGACTCCATCGCAATCTGTTGTGCACAAGTCTTTGTGTACACAACAGGGACCGTTGGCTGAGACTGATGTCGTGCACAGGCAGATATGGGAGCACACAGGGGGTTTAGTTTTACTCGAAGGATCAGTTCATGCTAATCAACGTGGGCAGATGTTCAACACCTCAAGGGTGACGGTGGTTACTCACCGGAGGGGAGGGGTTGGCGTTCATGAGTTCGGCAGCGTCCTGCGGTGGATTCATGTTCAGGATGGACTGAACCTCAGGACTGAGAGAGGAGGAGGAAGCGAAAGCAGAAAGGGAAACTGGTTAATAACAGTGTATGAACCATGAACACACCATGGACATCCCAAATGGTTTTCGAGAACAATATAAACCGCTATGTTCAATTACTGATGAGAAATAGATGGGTTGTAATACAGGCTTGTACTGTGCTTAGGCATGTACTGTGCAGAATAATAACAATAATTATATGATGATGAGTTACTCACTGCTTGCAGGCGTAGGAATTTGTTGCAATCCTTTGTATGAAGTCGTTCAGGCCCATTCTCCTCTGTTTCATAAAAGCTGCAGAACACACAAAGAAAAAATCGAAAAAGGCGATTTAGAAAAATCAAGTAATTTAAAAAAATACATTATTCTCGTAATTATAAAATACAATGTCAAAGAAGTAGTGTATAACTCATACCAGTTAGCAATGCTACCATCCTTCGCGATTTCGAGTCGGTCAGAGCTGATGTGTCTATGTCTGTTTGTATCGTCATAGTAGAGAATTGTATATTCCAACGAAAAGAATGATGTGCGTTCTCCAAAACTGTACCTAAACTATCTCGGCATTTTGGCAGCGTTATATGAGGCCTGAGAGGAGGGAGGGACTGACAGCGCGGTCTTCGCTCTCTCCTCCCCTCTGACGTGCTATGACGTTGGTGGGCGTGTTCCTGAACCACATTCTCTTCAGGTCAATGACTGGCCCGCGTCCTAACCAATAACCGTGCTTTGCGCTTCTACGCGCCACTGCAACTCATTGACGTTTAGTGATCTAATGTAACGCATAAAAACATTAAACATAAAAATCAAGAAAAAGGTGTAGTCTACTTTGTATGTAGGCTGTTACTGGAAATAGGTTTTCGCCGGATTCGCATGGCCCAGAATCCAGTTGTATCCATTTGCGATCATACATCTGTTTTACCTTCAACCTACTAATAACAACATAACGCGCCTACGGCTGCTCACTAATCGGATTACAGATTTAAATCCCCTAAAAGACTACCTTCATGTATGAGCTCGATCGATAATTATAATGTGTATTAAAACCCCCTGGTTGTGACTCATGAGCCACGTCATACACAAAACAGAGATGCAGCGTTCGGGTAGAAGGGGAAAGAGGCCAAGAGAAAGAGCGGCTGGTTGTGAGTGGAAAAAGTAGCCTACAGCCGACGGGTTTCCCACGGTGAAGGAATGGATACATCAGGGCCGTGGCCGTGGCCTCCAGGTTTAAAAAGCCATCTCAAACACCCAGTTGTGACCGATCAAGTTGATAATCCTGCAATTGGTTTGGCAGCTGTGGCCGGACAAACTAGCGGAGACGGTCACGATGGGAAACAGTTACGTAACATAGGAGCCTGCCTGGGTTTAGTGTAAAACACATTATGTATATAGCTTTACACTGAAAATCCTGGGGCCTCGTTCATATAGTCGGGAAATATAAATTAATAATAAACACTAAAAAGATTTGCATTGCATTTGTAAACAGAATCCGCGGACGTCCTGCGCCGCTGTATGTAGACCCGAACAACTCTTAACAGCTGGGACCTGAAACTTCAGTCTTCCATAAGCGAATCGAAAAACGACATCACTCGAGACATGGACACCAGCATTATTGTAGATAGCATATAATGCTAGTGTAACTAATTCAAAGTAGAAAAACAATGTTCCTTATTGAATTAGGATAGACTCACCACACTCTCACATTCACATTCTTCACCACACATAGGCTACAATAAATGCCACGGGTATAAATCAGATGATAGTTATACACAGGCCTGCAACAACCGCAACCAGCCAACATGTTTAAATCCATATTGTACATTAAAACACACCTTTGAGGTCTGAAGAAGTTGTCATCTTAGCGCGTATTTGCCCGATCGCTGCAGGGACTGTTGAGGACTCGAGCCAAGAACGAGAAACCGCCAACATATAACGGGCCACCTATCTCTAAACACGTATAGATAACCACCAGGTCTAAATCCAGTGGGTGAGAACGGGATTGTCCAGAGAACGGAATAGAACCCCCCCCCCCACCCACCCACCCACCCCTAGCGAGCGGGCTGAAGAACCGGACTATCAAAGCTAGCAGGTTAGGGGTCGGTTTAATTCCTCACCGCCCAACAGTTAGTCTAAAAAAATGAAAATTACATTTTTGATCTTACTTACAAGTCAGAGTGGTCGTTTTGTCTTTCATGTGTACGTTGCTCGGGTGACACCAATAAATCGGCAGGCAAGATCTAGGAACGACTTGTTTCTCGGGCCGAAGCGTGGAAGAATTTGCGCTAGACGGTTCACCGCATTCCACCTCGAGTTTCTTCCAGTGAATATACTTAGTCAGGGCGGGTACGCTCCGCCTCTGTAGTTGGTTCTACCCTCAGTTTAATGGCATTCTTTGAGCAGAGAGAGCGAGAGAGAGAGAGAGAGAGAGAGAGAGAGAGAGAGAGAGAGAACGAGAGAGAGACAGCGAGAGAGAGAGAACGAGAGAGAGAGAGAGAGAGTGAACGAGAGAGAGACAGCGAGAGAGAGAGAACGAGAGAGAGAGAGAGAGAGAGAGAGAGAGAGAGCGAGAGAGAGAGAGACTAAAAGCTAAATTGAATGGACCTGACCGGATTTTTTGCCATTAATTAATTTCCTGCTTGCACGGAACCGTTTGTCTCCGTACTAGACGACTTCTGGCGCCTGGCTCCTCGCAGGGTGCATGATATTTTACCTTCAAAGTTCAGGTTACACCCCCCCCCCCCCCCCCAACCCCACCCCTTACCCAATTTGGAACTTATCCCCAGGCATTTTCTTTCCGTCTCTTCCCTTGTACTCATTGTCCAAGATTCGACATAACCTGCCCTTCTTACATTGGATAGTGCTTTGGCCATTAGGCATTCCATTGTAAGTAACTAGATGAAATAGCAATCTAAACGTACAATTCATGATGAGCATTGCCTCCGATTAAAAGCATGTAGGCCTAAGTCTGTGTATGTCATAAAGCAAATTAGTAAAATAAGTTCTTTACAGATACTGAATACACAACTTTTTAATTATCGCTCCAACTTTCTGTCACAGTTTTTGTTAGTCTGCTGACTCTGACCAAATCTATTATTAATCCATTCCCCAAAGCCACACACACACACACACACACACACACACACACACACACACGCATATACACACGCCAATGTGCATAGACACATAAGCAAATGTTCATGCACATTCAGCTCAAGGGCTGAAGAAACCTTCAGAAAGTCAGATGGATGGGTAGACACACACCCACATCCACACATACCACAGGTTCACACACACAGGCCCACACACACACAAACACACACACACACACACACAGGCCCACACACACACAAACACACACACACACACACACACACACACACACACACACACACACACACACACACACAAGCGCAAGCACCTTCAGAACATTCAGGACAGAGAAAAGATTGATAAAGAAAGGGAAAATTTGATGCTTAAAAAAAGTGTCCAACAGCCATTTCATCTGAACAACGTTAAGGCAGCAATATAATGAACCATTTCGGATTCTTACGAGGAAATAACCTTGCTAACCGCTGAGAGACACGAAGCCTACGAAGACTCTCTCCTATGGTAAAAACCTTTGCATCGCTGAAACTGGCTCACAATAATTCTGGCCTTTAGCCAATAGATCCACTATTACCAGAAACACACCAGAAACAACCACAGAAAATACCACCAGTGCGCCCCAGCCCTCTTCTCTGCCAACAATGGGAGAACCATCACACGAAAAGACAACGTCATGGTTACATTACCTGCCATAGTGCTGGGCAACACCGTGGTGTCTGAGTCAGTAGTCATTACCCAGCGCGAGGAATGAATGAAGCGAACGGAGCAGACGAAAAGGGTTCAGCGAACACAAGACAGAAAGAAAAAAGAGAGGCAATAAAAGAGGGATATGTAAACAAAGGAAAAAGCGAGGAGGGGTCTATAGAAGCAAGTCTTCTCCTCAATGCGGCCCGTCTCCTCCTTGTGACTTAATGGCTGCTAGATTAGGTTCTGAATAGGAGGAGCTTCCTTTAGCCCGACTAGTGTGCACTTTCTTTGTTAGTGTTTGTGTGTGTGTGTGTGTGTGTGTGTTGGTGCGTGCGTCTATTGCGTAACTGGATAGGGGCACTGCCAACGGTGCCAAGGCCACACACACATACACACAATCACACATAAAGACACACACACACACACACACACACACACACACACACACACACACACACATACACACAGAAACACACACATTGGAGCAGTGTTATAGAGAGTATACTGGAAGTAGGTCGTCTCAAGGATTAGGTAGAGGGGGCCATTAGTGGATGCTGTCGCACTTAAACAAACACACACACACGTCACACGCACACGCACGATTAAATCACGCATATACACTCACTGGGGGGGGGGGGGGGGGTGTTACAGAAACGTAAACCAACAAACATAGACATACACAAAGTCCAGAATATTCCCATATTCACAGTGTCTTTGATGGAGGACAGCCATCCTCCCCTGCTTCTGTGTCCCCAGCCACTCATGCCGGCCCGGTCCTTTGTTTCTGGGGCTGCTGAGGGCAGCGGTGGCGGCAGCCGAGTCAGGCCAGCGCTGAATGTGAATGAGGCCGGCTGGTGAGGAACCGGGTGACACCGGGTGTTATGTACAAAAAAAAAAGAAAAAACCCCCGCTGGCTGGCTGCCTGAGGAGGACCACCAGTGCTAGGCATACTGGCAGAGTGTGTGCGTGTGTGTGTGTGCGTGCGTGTGTGCGCGTGTGTGTGTGTGCGTGTGTGTGTGTGTGTGTGTGTGTGTGTTTGGAATCAGTGTGTTTTTTTATTTATTTTTTTTTATCAACAACTCAAATCTTCTAGATGTGTGCGTGACAACATCGTGCTGTTGTTTCAGGGCGCGTTTTGGCTGTGATTCAACATCACAGAGACAGGTGTGCCTCGTGGCGAAGGCTGAAAAACCTGGAAGGGATGTAACTGGAATGAGGGTGGCTAATTGAGACATAGTTGAACTACGGCCAATAATCTCACTCATAAATCCACAGTGGTGTACTGTATATTACATACGCAGATGTATATACAATATCCTCAAACTTCTCCCACGTATGGGTGTGTGTGTGTGCGTGTGACTGGGTGTGTTCGGGCATGCGTATGGCTGTCGCTGCAGCAGCATGTTGAGACACAGGTGGGCGGCCCCCACTAAAGCCCCGGCTCAGAGAGCATTACGCAGATTAAAGACAAGGCATCACAGACGGGAGCAGAAATCCTGCTGTGGGGTGAGAGAGATTCAAACGTGAAGGCGGAGAGCGACAAGGTGACACGCAACTCACACAACTCATCTCTCTCTCTCTCTCTCTCTCCGTTACTCTCTCTTTCTCTCTCTCTCCCTCTCTCCCTCTCTCTCCCTCTCTCTCTCTCTCCCTGTCCTTCTCCCTCTCTCTCTCTCTCCGTCTCTCTCTCTCTCTCCGTAACTCTCTCTCTCGCCCTCTCTCTCTCTTCGTTACTCTCTCTCTCTCTCTCTGTCTCTCTCTCTCTCTCTCCCCCACATGCCTGGGGAGCACAGACTGAGCGCTGAGGAGACAGACGGGGGGAGGATCCTGACTCACGCCGCAGCGAGAGTCACTTCTCCCCTGCTGCCCCCTCTTGACCGAGGCGTCATGTTGTGCTTCGATACAGGGTGGAGGAGCAGTCAACACACATGCTCACACACACTTACAAAATACGCTGTCGCACTACCATTGCAACAGGGGGGACATGAGACACGCACAAGGCTCTATAATTATGATGAAAAAATCTCTCTCTTTCTTGCCCTCTCTCTTACTTTGTTTCCTTCTCTGTGCCATTCACTCACTCCCTCGCTCACTCACTCACTCACTCTTTGCTCATTCCCTCCCTCCCTTCATCACTCACTAACTCTCACTCATTCCATCCCTCCCTCCCTGCCTCATCCCTCCCTCCCTCCGTCACTCCTTCCCATACTCCCTCACTCATTTCTCACACACTTCTTCCACCCCCCCCCCCCCCCCCCCCCCCCGTATTTCTGTGTCATGCACAGACATGCATAACCGTTGTGTACAGTCAACAAGCAGGAGGGATATTATTATATACTTCCTGGTATCTATTATTAATATAAATGCGTTGATGATTTGACATTTGTCCCTGCTTTTAAAGTGTGTCTGCTGACGCTAATGGCTAGGCTGGAACACAGGGGCTAGGGGCTAGCCAAAAGCGAGCTGCTCGCACAAGCTAGGCTAATTACTTGGGTTTTTCGAGCACCCTTGGTCCCGTGCAAGCTCCATTAAATGACTAATTGGGTATATGTAATTTAACGACCACACTGAACGCCATCGGCGGTAGTTTTATTTGACTGTTTAAAATATATTTTTGGCAAGGATTAACACCATCCAGATAGAAGTGTGCTCATTGGCAGTGGATTTCCATCCTAATATTAGAAGTCTAAATGCTGTGTTTAAAGAAACATTTTTACATTTATAATTCCAATATGGCAGTCCATATGGATTTGTTTTTCTCTCGGCCGTCACCACGCCTCTCTTCACACCCCCCCTACAGACACTCTCTCACCGTCTCCCACACAAACTGGTCGGTGAGAATGTTGTTCATACCGAGGCACGTCGGAGGCTTACTGGCTGAGACAGCGACAGGCAAAGAAGGGAAAAGCTGGGCACAAGCTAGAAAGGACTGTTCCCCTCTTTCTCTCTCCCTCTCTCTCAAACTCTCTCTCTCTCCCTCTCTCTAACTCTCTCTCTCTCCCTCTCTCTCAAACTCTCTCTCTCTCCCTCTCTCTAACTCTCTCTCCCTCTCTCTAACAATCTCCCTCTCTCTAAGTCTCTCTAACTCTCTCTCTAAATGTCTCTCTGTCTATATGTCTCTACAGCTCACATAAAGTGGGCTTGTCAAAAGTGGGCACAACTCGAATGTCCATCTCTTTCGTTATCTCTCTCACACGCTGTGTGTCTCTCTCACTATCTCACAAAGACACACACATGTACGTTTCAGAGAAAGTCAAACCCAGGGATGACTAGAACGTTGCAAATATGGTTAATTCTCGACCAGGTCTGTGTCACATGCACAAAGAACAGAAGAGCGACTTGGGTCTGTAACCACTGGTCTTTTTGCGAGAAACTCTGGCTTTCTGCCCACTACAACACACAACAAGGTCTAATCATATTTTCTCCTGAGATATTGCAATGTCACGATAGATAAGAATAACAGTCCACAGTGTGTGTGTGTGTGTCTGTGTGTGTGTTTGTATGTATGGTGTGTGCACTGTGCTTGTGTGTGTACATTCATGTGTGTGCACGTGTGCATGCATGTGTTTTAGTGCAGTGTTTGTGTTTGTGTGTGTGTGTGTGTGTGTGTGTGTGTGTTGTGTGTGCGTTTGTGTGTGTGTGTGTGCCTGGGTGTGTGCTGAATAATCATGAGCCTACAAATCCATCAATTTGAAGGCAGAGGAGGGAAAAAAGCAGAGGCAGAGACAGACAGGTTGAGCTGAAGGATTAGTCTTCAAAAAGACTCACGATTTGGGAGAACACCTACAATTATGGAGACCAATGGACCAAGAGTTAGAGAGTGGTGGAGAATGAATGAAAGATGGTGGGGGAGAGAGAGAATGAGAGAGAGAAAGAGAGAGAGAGAGAGAGAGAGAGAGAGAGAGAGAGAGAGAGAGAGAGAGAGAGAGAGAGAGAGAGAGAGAGAGAGAGGAAAATATTGAAGCTGTGTTTTTTTGAGTCATGGTGGTCAAGCCTCAAGACCTGAATAGGGATGAAGGATTTATCCCCCTCCTTAAAAGAAACAGGAATCATTGGTGTTTACTTACTGTTGTCACTGGGGCAACAGTAGTTGTCGGGGTCTGGCTCACTGTGATAGTACAGGTCCATCGCCTAGAAAACAATTACAACAACAACAAAAAGACGGTATAAGGCATTAAAAAAGCAAATATATAAAAAAAAAGCCCAGCAAGGGAAATAGAAATAAGACCTAAGTGAAAATTTGCTGTATTCTTGTGAATCTAAACGTTTCAGTGCACGTATATATGTGCACACTAAGCAAAATCAGAATGAAGAATTTTATTCAAACGACTAACTGTCAAGGTATCGCTGTGTAGAGTGTCTATAGACGACCCACAGCCCCCTCATAAACATCTGAAGGCCTCAGAAATATGAGGTCATTCTGAGTTAATGCGTCTTTGTGCGTGTGTGTGTGCGTGTGTGTGTGTGTGTGTGCATGTGTGTGTGTGCATGTGTGTGTGTGTGTGTATGGGTGACTGATTGACTGACTGGCAAACGAAGCTCAAGGATCACTCTGGGGAATTGCCTGTTTATTGCTCCTTAATGACACGATGACCTTTGTAAATTGAATGCACACACGCGCCCGCACACACACACACACACACACACACACACACACACACACACACACACACACACACACACACACACACATAAACAACCCACTTACGGCAAGTCAGTGGACTCCAAACCCAAAGCAATTTAATTTTGTGTCTCAGGATCGATACTCTCCACTACGGATATCAACTGGTCCAGATCAGACTCCCGTTATTTAAATCATGCCAGCTGATTGGTCGTAAGACCAATCAGCTGGTGTTTACTTACTTCAACAACAGTAAGTAAACACCAATGATTCGTGTTTCTTTTAAGGGGGGGGGATAAATCCTTCATCCCTATTCAGGTCTTGAGGCTTGACCACCATGACTCAAAAAAACACAGCTACAGATCGACTTGTAATTGATCTGTCACTCAAACTCAGCACAAAAAATAGAGGAAATGTGTGTGTTTGTGTGTATGCGTGTGTATGTGTGTGTTTGTGTCCGTGTAGGTGTGCGTGTTTTCTGGTGGAGGTTGGCAGTATGATGGATTTATAAAAAATCATGTAGTCAGAGAATTAGCAGATACTTGAGCTAGGACTTATGTTGACTCATGTTTCGGACATTGTACACTCATGGCTGCTGAAACTAACGCAACCAACTCAATTGATGCCATGGAGTACATGATTAGCTTTACTCTATTTGATGTGCTTATTGTTGTTTGAGCTAAGCTTAAAATCAAGAAGTAAATACTTGAATAGAAAATTCCAAAGTGTCCTTTGGAAAAATACAAGTTGATATTAGCTTAATAAGTAATCCAACCCAAACCCTCATTCCTTCAACTAAAGGTCTTACACAACTTTAACAGCCTTTCCTTCCACACACACACACACACACACACACACACACACACACACACACACACACACACACACACACACACACACACACACACACACACACACACACACACACACACACACAACTACGACCCCAAAAGCATCCTGAGTTACAGCCCCAGTTAATCGTGGGGCCTTGCTTGGCAGGAGAATGGAGGGGTTTAATGAGACCGGGGTCTACACAAGGTGGGATTGATTTGCCTGAGCTGGGGTATGTGGACTAATAAAAAGGTATGGGGGGCCCCTGTATATTTGCAATCCTCTTCGGTTGGGGACAAAAAGCGGCCATGGTTGTTTTCACACTGGCACTACTGTGGCAAGTTTAGTGTGTGAAGGGTCAGTGAATTTGCGGGTTTGAATTTGTATGTAAATATCAATTCAGAAAGTGTAAAGTGGGAAGGAGAAATAACTTTGTTATTTATTCTTTACAAAACACATAATTTCGGTACAGAAAAAAACTCTACACTGTGGCTTTGTTTACTGAATGAAAATAGTTGCAAAGTAAATTTGCAGGTATTTGAAAAAGCTAGGATAAAAACAAGAAATAACATCGTTATTTTATATTTATGCTCCCGACAGTGTTATAGCCCCTAAAATAACTCCAGCCACTAAGTCTTTCAGAGAATTGAGGCAGGTTTTCAGGCGACCGGTTTCAAAGACGTAATGACCAACGCTAGGTGAGCGGCAGCCCGGTCAGCCAACCGCTCCCGGGTCTGTGTGTGCTGGCCGGGGGGGCACTAGGACGCTGGTGTCACCCAGCCCGGTCACAGCCTCCTCGTTTGTTATTCCAAACATCAGCGCTGAGAACTCACAGCACTTCCCATAATCCCTGGGTACATTTCACTTCAGGAGATTTGGTGGGAAAGTGGTTGTGTTGTGTGTGCATGTGTGTGAGAGTGTGAAGGCGTGTGAGAGTGTGAAGGCTTATGTGGATGAGCCTTCTGTGTTCTGTTTGTTGTGCAGTTATTTAATGTTTCTGTGGTTGTGTGTGTGTGTGTGTGTGTTTGCCTTTGTGACTGTTTGTATGTACGTTTGTGCGCATGGTATGAGCCTGTTTACCTATTTTTTGTGCGCGTCTGCTTGTGTTTTGTGTTTGTGCGTGCCTGTGTGAGTCACAAGTGTGCTTGTGTGTACGTTTATGCAGATTAGTTTGCTTGCATGAGTCATACGCGCAAGTAACAGTTAGGGCCTTGAACAAAACGAGACTGTGTGTGTGTGTGTGTGTGTTTGTGTGCGTGTGTGTGTGTGTGTGTGTGTGTGTGTGTGTGTGTGTGTGTGTTGATTTCAACAAATCTCTTTGTTTATTCATTATGAAGCGCGGCTTTCAGCACTCTATAATATTTATTTCCTGTTTAGATGAATGCCAACAGATATATTTAGTGGAGTTTTTCCACTTTTGTATTAACATGTCCTCCCTCTCTCTCTCTCTCTCTCTCTCTCTCTCTCTCTCTCTCTCTCTCATGCTCCCCTCTACTTAATTTATTGACCGGGTGTGTTAGGATCTGTCCAGTAAAACTTGGCATTCTCTTCATGAATTTTTCATGGCAGTTTTGTACTTTGAAGAGGAAGAAAATATATTTGGACTGTTCATAGTGAAGCAGGGCACTGCATGTGTGTGTTTGTGTGTGTGCCTTCTTCATCGATGTGTGTGAGTATGAATGTCAGAACGAGGTAGAACACTCACGGCGCGTTAACAAATGAGAGCAAATGAGACCTTTAAGTTTCAGACTTCTGTCAAAACACAGTTTGTTTGTTACTTCAGCTTAGCTTGCTAACTGAAATAAATAATTCAATACAATAAACAAAAAAAAGTCCTAGTTAAATGTGTCGTCGTCCCCCCCCGGAAAAGTTCTGCGTGCCAAGCGCCTCATTCGCACCCGTAGAAACGAAAGTACATCCCTCGTGTGAGAACACTTGATTTGTTGCCGTCGGTGTCGGCCACTGACCTGGGTGCGTTGCCGTGGTTGCCAGGTATCCTCCAGGGCGTAGCTGATGTAGGGCCCACTGCACACACAGCACTCCAGCATGACCGGGTCGGCCAGGACGGGCGCGGCCCGGACCCCCCACGACTGGCAACCCCCCATGGACATCGCCTCCGACTCCGCCTCTTTCTGCTTGCCTCCAACGTCGCCGTGGTGACGGGCCAGCATCTTCCACTTCCTCACCTGGCGTTGGGAGTGTGGGGGATGGGGAGAGAGAGCACAGCTTGTACTTTACCTGTCACTCTGTAATATATTGATTCCTTTTTTTAAAGGGATTAGAGTGTTGTGTTACATTAAGAAAAAAAATATCTAGGTAAATAATGACAAACACCCCAGCTGGGTTTGTCTTTTGAGTTCAGAGTTATCTTCAATTGAAGTTAGTCGTTTCAAGTAGTAAACAAATCTTTGCTTTCCCATCTCAAGGGAAGCTGAAATGTGTCTCTTTCTAAAAGCAACAAAACTTAGAGAGAGTCTGACAGAGTACTTTAATTTATAATTATCATAGTTTGTTGCAGTCTTTTGTGATTTTTGATCATTTCAATCATTAATTGATTCATTCATCGCATTGCATAACGACACAGCGCCAAAAACTTATGTCAACCACTTCTATGATCTGGCCTACGTAAGTTATTTTAAAGGCAGTTCACATCAAATTCCCATCCTGTGAACAATATAGGGTTGGCAGGGCCGAGTTCTGCTCTCAAAAGTGGGCGAAGAGGGGACAGAGAGAGAGAGAGAGAGAGAGTGTTGGGTAGAGAGCGAGAGACAAACACACTCACACACTTGTCTCCTCTTGATAACAATTATAGCATGAATGGTGGGAGGGAAGGGGGCCCTCTGTGAGGGCTGGGGAGAGCAGAAACGGATGTGGGAGCAGCAGTGAGCCGCCATGGCACAGCTACTCAACGTCATCGTGTCCTTGGCAGAAACAAGGGACTGGCTTAGTGGCTGAAGTCTTTTCAGGCGACAAGCTTACTACGGCCTCG
Source organism: Pollachius pollachius (assembly GCF_949987615.1). NCBI lineage: Eukaryota > Metazoa > Chordata > Actinopteri > Gadiformes > Gadidae > Pollachius > Pollachius pollachius. Next base: position 6,963,097 of record NC_136949.1, read on the forward strand.
ATCTGCAACTCTGGCACCCACAACAAGGGACAGTGTAATGTGTGTGTGTTTGTGTGTGTGTGTGTGTGTGTGTGTGTGTGTGTGTGTGTGTGTGTGTGTGTGTGTGTGTGATATGATTTTGTCATATAATCACCCCCTTTGCTAAACAGGCAGGTTGTGTATTGACACAAACTAAAGGTGTTTGATGCATTCATCTCAAGCTCGCAATAATTATCCAGCAGCATATTACATAATTGGTTATGTGTTACCGTTGACCTTTAACCTGTTAAGCCATACATATAATCCTCACAATGGAGCAACACTAGTGCTGGAAATCTCACACACAACACTGCGCTGTGCAAATGTTCACTAGCTGAAATACACATACACACATTCAGGCTAGCTGGTCATGCAAAAGCCCCAGGTTCAGAAGTGAAGGTGATATGAGCAATTTAATATTATAAATGTTGTAGAAAGCTTTAGGGGAAGGACTGAAGCAAATTAGTCCATCGCTAATAACCCCATTGACTCAGTCACCCCACCACACACACACACACACATACATACACACACGCACACACAGGCTCACACAACCCCCCCCCCCCCCCCACACGCACACAACACACACACATGCGCACACACATGCGCACACACATACAGTTACGCACACACACACACACACACACACACACACACACCCCCCCCCCCCCCCCCCCCCCCCCCCCCCCCCCCCCCCCCCCACACACACACACACACATTCAAGCACGCAACACGGACGCAGCATCAGTCTATTCGTAATAATGGTCGGTGCAATATCCCATATACGTCTGGGCTTGAGAGAGTGATGGCGTGAAGGAGCGGGCGAGAGAGCATTACAGGAGGTGAGCGGGGACACGGAGAATGGGAAGTATAAAGGCAGAAGAAAAGCCTCCCATTCTTTCAGTGATAAGAGGCACTCATTTACATTGATGGCCGTGGCCGTCTTCGGTCCGTCCTCACCTCCTGTCCTGCCTTCCTTCTTTCCTGAATCCCTTCCCTCTGTCCTGTTTCCTTCACTTCTTTCCCTCCTTGCTTGCACCACTCCCCTGCCTGCCTCTATTTCGTTCCTTTCTCTGTTTCGTAGTCCTCAACGCAGACCACAGCCCTGGTCTGCGTTGATCTAAACGATCAGATCTAAACGATCAGATCTAAACGATCAGATCTAAAAGGTCAAACTCAGGCAGGCCATATAAGACCCGATTAGCCGGAAATTATCTTGAGAAAGCGGAGAGATGTGAAGGGACAACAGGGGCGAGGGCAGAGGAAGACAGAGAGAGACGACAATAGAGTGTAAGAGAGAGAGAAAGCAAGCAAGAGAGAGCATACCATAGAGTGAGAGCGACGGCAAAAGAAAGGAAGAGAGAGAGTGCGGAGAGACGAAGAGGACTCTGGAAATAATGAAGGAAACTGAGGAGTGAATAAAGAAAACTGTAATTGCCTATCCTTGTGGATGACTCTGGGGGCAAGGCTGTGGTCCTGGTGGTGGGAGGAGGGGGGAGGGGATAGGGCTGGGGGGAGACTTGGGTGTTGATCCTTGACTTCAGTAGAAGTCGCGGGCTGTATAAAATCCCTCAGGGTCACGTCTCCGCCCTCCCGCCTCTCAAGGAAACCTCCCTCCCAGCGACCGGCGAGCGAGGAGCCCAGGCCCTCGCCCTGAGAGTGTTCTCCAACAGGACGACGGGCATGAATATTCATGGCTGTCATGCATCCCTACAGGGGGTCTGAACCCAACGCCGGACCTTTCTCCTGCTCCTCTCGTCATCTCCACACACATTTAGACACAAGCACACACACCTACATACACAGACACACATACACATACATACGTATTCAGACACACGCATACACATGCATACACATTCAGACACACACACACACACACACACATAGGCGTGGCAGGCGTGCTCACACACTCAGTTGATTTCTTTGGGAGTGTTGGTGTTTTTGGACTGCAGCGTTTCTACAGCTCGATGCGGTTTTCGCAATGAACCAGTCTTTATGGAGATATTCCTGAACCGCATAAAACCGGATCATTTTTGCCGGTTTCGGCTCCGTGTGGACGGGGCCTAAGGGTCTGAGAGAGGGTCTGCCAGAGCCTGCAGTGAGTTCAGGGTTAATGGTTAAGGTCAGTGACCGCTTGCTGTCTTTACGGGCCATCCACGTCACCTAGCAGTTCTGACAGGGCTGCAACCTGAGGTCAAGTCGTTGCACGTCAAGATAAATGCCAGATAAAAACACATGCACCGACAAAGAGAGAGGTGCTCAGACTTGACTGTTGTTTTCGTGATACGCTTGGGAATGACACACATACAGAGACGCACACACACACAAACACACCGATCTAAGTATAGATTAGTTTAGCTGCATACCTCTCCATAACAATAAAAAAAACGCAGTGACAACAGTTCCTGTACAGTGGCACACCACGACAACCGTAGCCTTAACTCCATGGATATATCTGTGGTTGTGTCATACCTGAGTTTATGACTCAGCATGTTGCCCCATAGGAAGGCAACGAGGTAAACACCCGGATAATTCCAATGTGTGTTGTCCAAGCTCTGAGCCCTCACTGCTCAATGGGGTTTTAAGAGATTCTGGAAAGACACACGGTTGACCAAAGTAATCCAATTGTGACACTACTACACGCATCTCCTCCTCTCTCTCTCTCTGTTACAGGGATATGAAGTTCTGGTATTTTACTCACTGCAGAACCGCAGGGAGTGGGGGGGGGGGATTATCTCCGGAATTCCATGGAGAAAGATGGGATTATCCGGTTTCCCGTGCTGGATTAGAACGTTAATAATTCCCCAATTCCCTCACAAAGGCACTTGGGGAGAGAGAGAGAGAGAGAGAGAGAGAGAGAGAGAGAGAGAGGGAAAGAAAGAGAAAGAGTAACAGAGAAGAGAGAAGAGAGAGAGAAAGAGAGTAAAGAAAGAGAAAGAGAAGGAGAACAAGAAAGAGAAGGAGAGAAGAGAGAAATAAAGTGGGTCTTGGGTTTTCCACTGGGCCAAGGTGAGGCCAGGACGGACAGCAGTGTTTCTGATCCGGTGTAGGTGGATCTCTCGGCTTGGGGTTGAATTTCAACATGTCAGGGAGGGTATACAAGGACAGCCCGGCCTGGACGGCCCAGGTGAAGAAGGGATTTGTCTTTGTGCGTCACAGCGGAACCGTGGGCTGCTGGGGTCTGGAGCCGGAAGACCGGCAGAGCGCTCAGAACTTTATTAAATTCACAGCAATTCCTTCAACTGGTTGTTAGCTAGCAAGGCAGTGCGCTTATGAATACAAAAGCGGAACAGCATATTCAGAGTTGATATTCATTGTGTATTAAAAATCATATTCTGACGAAGACTGCATTGAGGACACATTACAAATGCGGTCTTAACAATATAATATTCTCTGCCCAGTACATGTTGTCTCAAATGTTCGTGAATATCAATATAATGATATCGGAATATCAAAATTTTACACCCACAAATGAACAGCATCAATTCGTATAGGAGGCCAGCAGCTTCAATTGGGCTCCACATGCAGCATTATAAATATAACTTTATGAGCAGAGAAGAGAGATGACACATGATGTACAATACCAAATTCTTCTCCATCCACATTCTTACTTTGCCAGACTTCTTGTTTCTCGGCTTGGGAACTACAGGGGGAAACCAAAAAGTATCTTTCAGCTGTAGGGGGGGATTTCAATTTTGAAGACGAGTGCGGTGGTGGTGAGAGATGAGAGAAGAAGGGTCTGCAGCATGGACAGAACTTAAGCAATGTAAAAAGGCTTTCTTGTGTAGCGCCAACCAAAAAATAATGATACAATCTTTTTCTAGACACACAGACACAAGAGCAAAACAAACAATCAAATATCAGTAAAATAGTCGCACAGGGCATTTTAAAAGCCTGAGTATTGCTGGTCTCGTTTCGCAGGAGGACGAATGTCATTTTAAAGAAGGGATTAGAGTTACATCATCAACAGGACATGACAACAGATGATGAGGAGTGATCCTGAGCGGCTGCCAAGAAAACAGAGCCAGAGCAACAGCGAGAGAGAGAGAGAGAGCGGGAGAGAGAGAGAGAATGAGAGAGAGAGATTGGGGAGAGAGAGAGAGAGAGAGAGAGAGAGAGAGAGAGAGCCAGAGACAGGGAGAGAGAGAGAGGGAGAGAGAGAGGGAGAGAGAGAGAGAGAGAGAGAGAGAGAGAGCCGGAGAGAGGGAGATAGAGAGAGAAAGAGAGAGTGAGAGCGGGAGAGGGAGAGAGAAGTTGGCGTTTTGACCAAACCTATAATATGGCTGGCCGTTCACCAGTGCTAGTGTGGCGCGACGCCCGTTTCTCGCAGAGCACTGAGAGAGAGAGAGAGAGAGAGAGAGAGAGAGAGAGAGAGATAGAGAGAGAAGGGATGAGGCCGTCCTCAAGGCGGGTATCCCACATTTCTTTGTATGTCTTGGCATACAAAGTGAATCGTTGCCCCGGTATATCTTAGGTAGGTCTTCCCCTTTAATGAAGACAGCTGTTATACCAAACTCCAATCAACCCACTCCAGGAACTCTTGGAGAAAGAGCAGATAGAAGGATGGTGTTTTCCATCCCCCACCCACGTCACGTGGGCGTGGAAGCCCGTCGTTTGAACAGACGTTTTCTGGGGGTTTTCAAGGCCATTTCTGCAATTCTCTCTCTGCATAAATCAGAAATCGACTTGATGTAAGGTTAGCTTCCTCATGTTTTTTTTAGTTCCTCATGCATGTTTAATCCTCGTCAAGTCGTGAGGAAAGTTTGGTCTTACTCACTTCCTTTTATGACTTGAGGATTTCATATTGGGTGAATGAACATATATAAAGATTAATGGAAAAAATAGGTAAGCAGAACATCAGGAATTATTTTGAAAGCTGTGAATTTCGACTCCAACAGAAAAACTGGTTTCAAAAGCACAACTGAAAAAACTAACACGGGATGGATGGAGATCCTTATTGTACCGTATTTTCCACACAAAAGTACACAACAAAGCCAAAGCAGACAGATATATAATCAAGAACATATTCTGTCTCCTGAGCGCATTCATCTGGCCACATCTCATCTAATTGGACACGGCTACTTTCATCTGATTAGCAACCTCACTTTGCACCTATGGGTGACTCCTGACACCCTGACATGGCAGGATCTTTGGAATTCATTGAGATGCACCATCAGGGGATCCCCCCCCCCCCCCCACCCACCACCACCACCACCACCACCACCACCATCTTGTTCTCACCCACTGTCTTGGGCGGATTAGCATTAGCATTCGCCATGCGTAAGGTGTCGCCTGCGGGAAATGCGCGTGTTAGGGTGGGTAGGGGGGGGGGGGGGGGGGGGGGGGGGGCGACGAGGGAAAGGGGGTGGGGGGTGGGGGCTTCTTGTCGCTGCAATGATGGGACACATGGTGGTGGACGTGTGTGCGTGTTTGTGTGTGTAGTTAGTCAGTCACTCTCTCCTCACTCTCTGCCTAATCTCTCCCTGTCTCTCGTTTCTCTTGCTGCCTCTCTCTACGTCTCTCTCCGTCTCTCTCTCTCTCCCTCTTTCTCTCTCGTTCTCTCTCTCTCCCTCTTTCTCTCTCTCTCTCTCTACGTCTCTCTCTCTCTCTACGTCTCTCTCTCTCTCCCTCTTTCTCTCTCGTTCTCTCTCTCCTTCTTTCTCTCTCTCTCTCTCTACGTCTCTCTCTCTCTCTACGTCTCTCTCTCTCCCTCTTTCTCTCTCTCTCTACGTCTCTCTCTCTCTCTCTCTCTCTCTACGTCTCTCTCTATGTCACTCTCTCTCTCTCTCTCTCTCTACGTCTCTCTCTACGAGTCTCTCTCTCTCTCTCTTTCTCTCCCTCTTTCTCTCTCTTTCTCTCTCTCTCTCTAGCTCTCCGTCTCTCTCCCTTCTCTTCCGATGTAAGAGGGGGATGCCAAGAGGGAGGCATTGTTCTACAAGTTAAAGACAGGGGCTTGTGTACGTGTGCATGTTTGTGCGTGGAGGGAGGTCTACAATGGTATTCAGCATGTGCTAACGGCCATCATCTCCTCTACACTTGCGTGTCTTAAATAGCAATAGCCCAAACAGAGACGAAAGGCACGGCTTACTTATTAGAAGCTGCCTTTCTTTGACACCCGGACCAACTCTGACGGCACGGAAAAAGACTTGTCAATAACAATGTTCCCGGCAGCCGGGCGGGGGGGGGGGCTGTGCGTGTTGACAAATGAGGCGCTGGCCCGCGAACGCCGATCGAACAAGCGTCTGCGAGGGGGGAAGATATTCAGCAAGAAGGGGTTGGCCCTGCCGTTTGTAACACAGCCGTGTCTCGTCTACGGAGATACCACCACAACCGGTGGCTGACAGGCGCTAGGTCTGGTTTGGCATATTGAGACCCCCCCTACACCCCCCGCCAACCTCCCCAACCGCCCACAGTGGGACACACATAGCTGCTCTCATCTGCCTTGCTCTACCCTCATTACTGCCTTCCCCTCTGCTGCCATCTCCAACACCGCCCTCGCCTCCTTCCTCGCTCTCTATCTCTCTCTCTCTCTATCCCTCTGTCTCACTTGCTCTCTCTCTCTCTCTCTCTCTCTCTCTCTCTCTCTCTCTCTAACCCTCCTTCTCTCTCTCTCATCTCACTCTATATAAGTAACATTTGGCTACTGTTCAAGCCCTCAATTCAATTGAATATAATTAAACTCAAAAAGTAAGATATAAAGTAGAAGCCTATCTATATTTCCGTATCCGAACATTTCCCTCTCTCTCTCTCTCTCTCTCTCTCTCTCTCTCTCTCTCACTCTCCATCTCTTGGACAGGGGACAGAATGTGACAACATGGGGTTCAGGGATACACAACATTGCAAGTGAACAACCTCACTTGAAATCTACGTTGGCTACAAGGGTCAAATGCTCTGCTAATTGACTAAATGTAAATTAACTACAGAGTCGACGCAGCATAGTCGACATAACATGGTCTTGACTTGTACCCAGTCAGTGGTTCTCAGGTCCGCTCTATAATTGCATTGCTCTATAATTGTTTGCGCAGATTGCGGTTTGATGCAGCATTATCTGACTCGGCAGAGATACAAGTTCCCGTAAAGCTGCGGAGCTCTGAAATTGTCCTGCAGTCCCAGATAACGCTGCCGGGACGTCCGCATTCAGCAGAAGTCTACACATCTTTCTAATTTTCGATTAAGTCTGCATTAAGCTCGGGATGGATGTTGGAGATTAATAGAAAATGCACACGCACACACTTGTGTGTATGTGTGTGTGTGTGTGTGTGTGCTCGGTACAGTACAGGATGTCCTCACCAGGAGGTTTCATAAGCTTTTTTGATTCCTGGTCATGGTCCGACCTCAACCCCTGTCTTTCCCTAAAACTGTCGCCTCAGCAGTTTCCACCATTCTCTCTCTCTCTCTCTCTCTCTCTCTCTCTCTCTCTCTCTCTCTCTCTCTTCTCTCTCTCTCTCTCTCACACGCTCTGTTTCTGTGAGTGTGTCCCTTCCTATTTCTATCCACATTTTCCTCTCTCTCTCTCTCTTTCAATTCAAGTCTCAATTCAATTCAAATGAAATGAAAAAATCTTTATTGCCATGAGAAACAAACGTTAACATTGCCAAAGCAGGTGAAAAATTAGGAACTCGAAACATAGAATATAAAATACAAAATATGAATATTATAATAAAGATAAGAATATTAAATACTAAATATATGAAAAGTCAAATGTGGAATACTATTAAATGTCTGGTATAAACAGATAAATTAAAGATAAACTCTAGATACACTGTATTTACAATGTGAATGATTGTGGTCATTGTGAACAGACAGAAAAAGTGAAGTTTCGGAGTTGTTCAATTCCAGTGGGATGAGTCAGTTCATGTGGAGTTTGAGGTCCTTCTCTCAACACAACAGCTGACGAATCTGGCTGCTATGATCGCAAATTCTGTATTTCTCCCAACAGATCTCTCTCTCTCTCTCATTCTCTCTCTCTCTCTCTCTCTCTCTCTCATTCTCTCTCTCATTCTCTCTCTCTCTCCCTCCCTCTGTCTCTCCACTAACCTATTAAGTGTTGAAAGGCAACAAGGATCCAATATATTTTTCTTTATAGGCCCAATAACCCTCAACCCAGCTTCTATGCTCCATGCCATCTCATCCACAGCAACCGGTAGTAAACTCATTAGATTAGATCTAACGATAAAGGATCATGATTTGATTCCACATACAGTAAATCCAGCTCCTCACTGTACTGTGAGTGCTATGGCAGCGGTGGAAATAGCATGAGCCAAGTCCACACGCATTCACACACACACACACACACACACACACACACACACACACACACACACACACACACACACACTCACCAGGGGTTGAAGGCTAACCTACGCAGGCATCTCTTTTCCATCCATAGTGCTGATGCCTGGCCATTAGGAGTAATGCCTCATCCATTCTGAACCGGGAGGGGTCAAGGAGCATTTGGCTGCTGTTCAAGTCCTTTGCCAAGTGGGCAAAATCGTTAACTTTCATTAGCTGGACCCTGTTATGGTATCGTACTAATAGTTTCATTGTTTAAGATATTCACCTCAATTTTACTCATTATCTTTGATCATTTACGTATTATCTTTCCTTATATGTGTTCAGAGCGTTATGTGAAAGACACTTCATTAGTTATGTGTTGAGAGGGACAGAGCACCAAACACTAATACCTACCTTGCTTCAGTCCCAGGCTGGCTGCTGGCTGCTAAGGTGAACCAGCCCTTCAAATGCTGTTCCTTTGCTAGGTTTTATTCTAGTGAGAGTCTACTGTACATTATGTGTAGCCTATCAAAACCAAGACTCCCTGAAGACTATTGGGAATTGGCAAACAAACAGAAAACTGACAGTTTAGGAAAGCGCTAGGCTGTAATTGACCAATGTCGATATACCATCAACACTATCTCAAAGGTGGCCACAAACGTAGCACACAGCAAACAGCAACACTCATTGCTCATTGTTCTCATTATCTCCATACTCCGGTTCTCACTGTGGAAAAGACCAAAGTCTACATTCCTACAGCCAACGTCATCCCCATCTCTGTATGCTCAAACCTTTCCCAAAGATAATAATGGTGAATCAGCGTTGACTTAGAATTAATTTAGCAAAGTAATGGATAACTTTCTGAAGAGGAAAGGAAATTGTCCCGCGTGCTGAAAGGATGTCAGGGTTAATTTTTAAAGTTTAAAGAGACTCATGGTTGTGCAAATGTTTCCCCAAACAACTGTGACATATAAAAGGAGGTTTACACAGATGGTTCATTTGGAAGGTTACAAGCCTGTTACATCACTGCAAATATCTAATTTCTGGGGGTGGATGAGATCTGTCTTTCAACACCATCCTCCTGTGAGCTTTTGTCTAGAGAAGCCCACAAGATGTCAACGAGGTGTAGTGTGGCATTGTTACACACATTCACACACACGCACACATCCACATATAAGCCAATTCATACACACACACATAGAATACATAATCAGACACACATTCACATAGACACCTCCATATAGACAGATCCATGTTAACTCTCTCCCACATTTACATTTACAAACATTCATACATAAACTATGATACATGGACAAATCCAATTATACACACATTCACATACACACACATGTATACCTCTACACTTTCCTTCATTGAGGCGATAGTGACAGAGTTATGGGTTGCAGTGGGGTTGGGCGAACTGACACACACACACACACACACACACACACACACACACACATACACACACCCACACACACAAAGCACAGCTTTTGTACTGCTGGGTGATGACTCAATCTGTTCCCTCCTTCAGCAGTGACATGGTGTCACACTTGGGAGTACACACACACACACACACACACACACACACACACACACACACACACACACACACACACACATCACATCATGATTGATAAGTGATGCTGGGAGACTGGGGGTGGGGGCGCTGGTGACTATAATAACGACAGCAAGGACACAGTCAGCACCTGCCGTAAGATGTTGAAAAAATAACCCAAAGACTCTTTGTGTCTGTGTGTGTGTCTGTGTGTGTGTGTGTGTGTGTGTGTGTGTGTGTGTGTGTGTGTGTGTGTGTGTGTGTTTGTGTGTGTGTGAATGTGCGCATGTGTGTGCATGTGCGTGGTCAGTGCATGGTTTGTGTGTGTGTGTGTGTGTGTGTGTGTGTTTGCTTGATTGTGTGAATGTGTCTGTGTGTGTGTGTGAGTGTGTGTGTGTGTGCGTGAGTGTGTGTGTTTGTATGTGTGTGTGTGTGTGTGTGTGTGTGTGTGTACTCATTTGGCCCAAGCGTTCAGGGTTATGTAACAACTTGGGAGAAGAACAAAGTAGTCCAGAACATCAGATCATCACAACAGTGTCCCGGGACCACGGTAGCTGTCATGAACTGTTGCCATGCCGACTGGTTTCACTCAGCCCTACTGGTCCAGCTCTGATCCTCATCAAACATGGTTAGCCCGGACATTAGAATTCCTGACCGTCAGTATTCACATGCTGTGTATTTGACTTGATGTGAAGAGTTGTGTGGACTTAGATTCCCATCCACTTGTTAGGCACAGAATCAAAATGTAGTAGGCTGGGTTAGGGCAAGCAGACACACTTTGCTTGAACACACAAGGGGCGCATTTGTTTCACACTGCATTTAAAACCTGGCTGGAGAGCATAGGTTTGTACAAGTGCAACACAAGCACGCGCACACACACGCACGCACTTATAGACATACACACACACATGCAAAAGAGCGAGATATATCTGCCTTGACTCCAGATAGGCAGCTAGACAGACAAGCACACACACACACACACACACACACACACACACACACACACACACACACACACTTAGACAGAGCATGGAATCAACGCTGCAAGTGTGAAGGAGGTTAAACGCAACCCATGAAATGGCGCCAAACTCCCACACACACATACAGCACAGAGACCCTCGCTCTAGACCCCTCCCCTCTGACCTTGCAGCTCTTGCTCTGTTCATGGTGGTGGTGCTGCTGGTGCTGCTGGTGGTGGCCGAGGCAGGGTGAGGGCCGCTCGGGCTGGTAGAGTGAGTTGTCCTGTGGCCCACCATGGTGGGGATGGTGGTGGTGGTGGTGGTGGTACTGGTGCTGCTGCTGCTGGTGGCAGCACCCATAGGGTGAGGGGAAAGGGTTGTACCAGGGGTCCTCACTCAGGGGACACTTGGAGCAGGGGTAGAGGTGACCCTTTCCCTGGGCCTTCTCCACACTCACCTTGGGGTGCCGCATCCACCGCCGCACCTGGACGGACGGACGGACGGACGGACAGACGGGGAGGAGGATTAGGGTGGAGGTTGGAGGATGGGTGACGCAGTTGTTGTTTTTGTTGTTGTTGTTGTTGTTGTTGTTTTGCATGTGATGGAGGCAGGAGGGAGTTGGTCTTCTCCCCCCAGGGAAAGGGGTGGGCGACCATGCACCCGCCCCTGTGTGTGAATGCATTTCTATCTTTGTGCCGTGAGAGTTGGTTTAATGTAATGTCATGCGGCTAACATTATGTTCAAGGCAAATTTCCCCTGAGACCATCATTTGTGTGAGCAATGATATTGATTTGAATCGACTCAATGGGTGCCACATGATACCCGGTCGAGCGAATCAATCCAAATAATAGTTGATAAGATAAGGTTTAAATTTGGCCTTCTCTAAAACGTTGCATAACATATTTGTTTAGATTTTTTCTAAACTGGAATGACACCCTCTCCTTCTATTCTGATACATGTGTTTGCGGGTAATTACAGGGGAACACATCTCTTTGTGTCCCTCTCTCCAATACGCTTTTTTTTTGTGTCACACACACGAAACACACAAGGGACAATTCACACCCTCCTACCCTACTTTTTCAAAACATTTCCCAACATTTACTAGAACATTTCTCTGGCATTGTTCCTGTGAGCCTTAAAGTCAACTCGAGGTAAGATGCATATGAAGAAACAAAAAGCTGGTGTGGCTTTTACGCCAAACTAAAATAAGAATTCAAACCAGGAAGTCTTCAGAACAGGAAATAGTTTTCATCCATCATAATACAGTACAATACATGCTCCAGAGATGGAAAAACACATCCTCTTCACCATGGTGCTGTTGACAGATGTTGTTATCTAGTCACCGTGGTTTGCACAATAGTCATGGGTAGAACATTATGTTGAAATAGAACACAGATATAGTCCTTCCTTAAACTTTCTGCGAAGCAATTCGAAAAAAAGGAGAACCTAAAATATTCCCATCACTGTTTCTGATTAAAACAGGAGTGGGCGTTTTTACGGGGAGGGGGGGTAAATAAACAAGGTTGGACATGTAATACAGGAAGAATAGCAAGGGAGTGACAGCGGAATATGAGCAATGGTTGTACTTGTGTGAAAACATACACACAAACACACACAGACAAACCTTGTCACTCACATGCAACTGGATTGAAAGAAGGCGAGTACACAACATGTCACGACACACCAAGGTTTACTAAAAACA
>NC_136949.1:6995610-6998110 GCF_949987615.1 Pollachius pollachius
CGATCTCATTGATCTCAAAAATCTTCTTTTTTTTCCTGCTGTTCCTGTCAGACAAGATATGATAAGATGGAATTTATTGTCCCAAAGGAAATGTCTTGTTGCATACAGTATCTGTTGTTGAAATAAACAATATGTATAGCATACATACAGTTTACTTAGATAGGCTGTCACCCATATACATGCAAACACACACCAACTACAGAACAGACTGGCATTCTCAAACTAGTGTTCTACTACCCATCTACCAGACAACATGATGCTTTGTTTGTTTTTCAGTTGCATTCTGGCGGGAGATGTGGCATTTTAAGAATCTAGAGATACAGAGCTGCTTTCGAGGAGATTTGGGGTCTCCACCATATTTAATATACCAGTACCACTTTGCAATAATGGTGTATCAATTAACCATTATTTAGAATTATTTATTGTAGTAATAAGCATTATTATATAACATCAGAATGGGGGTTAGGGTTGTTAGGGTTGGTGGTTTAGGGTTAGAGTACCAAACCCTATTAAATAATACATAAACAAATGTCTTGGTTGCATAACATACAAACAACATAAACACCCGTAGTTAACATGAACACCATTAGAAATTAACTAGTTAATGCTCATTGGTGCATACAGTTTAATGAAGGGTTAATTTTTGTTGCCTTATTGTGAAGCGTTACCACTTTGAGGCCTTAACATATCTTATGTAATAGGATGGAGCCACAGGGAGAGAGGAGTTTAACAGCTTCCTGTGTTTACCTTGTAAAGAAGGTGAGTTAGCAGGTAGAACATATGCATGAGTGTGTGTGTGAGTGAGTGTGTGTGTGTGTGTGTGTGTGTGTGTGTGTGTGTGTGTGTGTGTGTGTGTGTGTGTGTGCGTGTGTGTGTGTGTGTGTGTGTGTGCGCGTGTGCGTGTGTGCGTGTTTGTGTGCATCTGTGTGCGTCTGTGTGCATGTGTGTTTGTGTGTGTGTGTGTGTGACCTAGAGGACACACTCTCAGACTGCTGTCTCCATGCTGAGGTCTGCTTCCTGCCATCGGAAGGCCTGGCTTCCTGTGCTGAGCAGGCTATTGTGGGTCACTGCCTTTGGAATATGCTTACAGTAGTAATCATAATATAATAACGCTGTTATTATTAATGACACTAACCATTATATTGTTTCATCTTTTATATTATAAATAGATAAGACAAGAACTGCTGCTACTGTCACTACTACTACTTGCAATAATTATTATTATCGTTATATTATTATCAATAATTACATAAAAATAATTATACAATCTTCTTCACAGTGATTATTTACCACAATGCTTAATAGTGCACTCTGCCACTGTGTCTGAAACAAAAAAGGAGTTTCAAAGTTGATTCTGACCTGAACACCTTGTTAGAGCCCTAACTATAGCTCACACCACCAATACTCTTTTAGAGCCCCTAAAAATACTCAACCCCGAAAAATACTCAGTGAGAGTTTCGACAATTCCAAAATCCACAAATACTCTGTTAGAGCCCTAACTATACCTCAACCCACTAATACTCTGTTATAGTCCTTAATATACCTCACCTAACAAATACTCTATTAGAGCCCTTAATATATCTCACCTAACAAATACTCTGTTATAGCCCTTGATATATCTCACCTAACAAATACTCTGTTATAGCCCTTAATATACCTCACCTAACAAATAATCTATTAGAGCCCTTAATATATCTCACCTAACAAATACTCTGTTATAGCCCTTAATATACCTCACCTAACAAATACTCTGTTAGAGCCCTTAATATATCTCACCTCACAAATACTCTGTTATAGCCCTTAATATACCTCAACCCACAAATACTGTTATAGTCCCTAATAATACTCAAGCCACAAATACTCAATGACAGCCCTTACTATACCCACACATACTCGTTCATAGCCCCTAACTATACCTTATCCCACAAATACTCAGTTAGAGCCCTAACTATACCTCACCCCACATATACTCTGTTGGAGCCCTAACTATACCTCACCCCACAAATACTCTGTTGGAGCCCTAACTATATCTCACCCCACAAATACTCTGTTGGAGCCCTAACTATACCTCACCCCACAAATGCTCTGATGGAGCCCTAACACCGACTCATCCCGTTGTCCAGAGGTCAGAATGCGCGGGTTCGGAGAGGGAGACAGAGCCAGAGATGGAGACAGAGACGGAGACAAGCTCCCGGAAAAGCACTAGAGCGCGCTGGGATTAAACATGCACTTGGGCTGGGCTTTGGCTCCGGCTTCTTCGCTTTTCTCCGTGCATGACTCACGCCTCACTCCTCAACCCACTGCAGGAGCAGACGACGGAGGAGCGACGAGGCCGCGGCCGAGGATAGATGGCCGGGTGAGGCGCAGGGCGAGGGCCAAAAGGTGGAGGAAGCTGAAAATAGCCAGGAGGGACCATTGTCTCGGTTTTAGTGTCCGTGCTTCTTTCCGTCCATTTCCTCCAGTAGGCCAATTTGGAGCCACACACACACATATACACACA
>NC_136949.1:7008110-7038110 GCF_949987615.1 Pollachius pollachius
CAACTTATAGCAATCCATGCATTGATTTATATCCACAGAAGCCTGTTGCTGCAAATGTAAATTGTTCAATTGGACCCATAATGACACACACACACACACACACACAAACACACACACACACCCACCCACCCACCCACAGACACGCGCACGCACGCACGCACGCACGCACACACACACACACACACCTGGCGGCATCTCTTGTCCTTGGGTTTGTTTAACCTGATTAAAGCTAGCTATTCTCCCAGGTATTTATCTCAAGGCTTTCATGTAGTAGGCCGATACAGGGAAAGCCCTGTGATAATATGTCTTCATTATCAGAATTACAGTTAGCAGATCACAGGGGCCAGTGCAGAACCATTGGCCCGGCGCAGGGGAAATAACCCTGATCTTTCAGGGGGGTCCATTTTACTATCCACTTACTAGCTATTTAGCAGACTATTTTAGCAAGAGCAACTTGCAATGGATTCAGATTCAGTTCAATGAGGAGAGGGTGACAGTTAGGCATCTTTAACACAGGTGGGCTACGGATATGGGGGATCAAACACAGTACCTATTTTTGACAGGGTGTTAAACTCCCCAGCCATCCCGCTCAACTATAGGGCTCAGACTCCTAATCTCGATATACAAACGTCTGCTAATGCCATAGAGTCGCTTTAGCCCATGGGCTCCGAAATCGCGAGGCAGCCAGAGTTGATCCTCTTGATCTGCAGGCAAACGTTTGCTATCAACCCTTCTCAAGGCCTCCCCTGCAGAGCGAGGAAGTGTATGGAGAACACTAGAATACTAAGAAGAAAGTAGAAAGAAGAATAAAAAGATAGGAATTATTTGAAACGACTCTGGAATGAATGTGTGATGTTGCATGGACACCCTCTCAGCATCACAGGGTAGCAAACAATCCCCTTGGTCTTTCTCTCTTTTTCCACAACAGTGCAATGAAAAACCCTTTGAAGAGCCAATGAAGGAACACTGGCTCCTGCATCACCGCGACCTGGCTGTGATGGTCTGTGTTCAACGTGGTTCTGCGTTCACTCTTTTCCAGGCACTGCTGGATAAGAACAAGTGGTAGCGATATGCTTCGTTTGGCCCCACACCCTCTGGAAATGTCCTCATCTGCACGTCACGTAGCAGGGAAGTGCTGGGGAGATCTGGCCTGGATCAGGGCTGAATGGAACCCAACGTAGAAAAAAAAGTCGAACATTAAGGATAAATAGAGGAAAGGTGGGGGGAAGGGGAAGGAAACGAGGAGAGGGAGGGGGGGAAATGAGAGACGTTAATTTGTTTAATGTTGCACTTCACGTGTGTCAGTCTTTTTTTCTAGATTGTGCTATTACGTGCTTCTAGGCTTTGGATCGTGCCGGAACCGTCGGGGTAGTGTCCGTTTCAACACATGCGATTGATCGAAGACCTCTTCCTGTATGTGCGAAAAGGGGCAGGTTTCATCCAGAGAGGTGGCATGGCACAATAAGTGGGGCCTAGCCAAAACATAGAGGGTGGGACACGCCTTCACGAGGCCTGACTGGCGGGACGTGACTGAACACACTGACACACACTGGATACCATCAGCCAACATGTACACGTACGCCTGTACACTGGACGCTGAACAGACACACACTGGCATTGAATTAATTAACCAAGGTGCTCAATCATTACCATGAAATTAAGTGCTGAACATTTGAGATTCACCTCAAACGACATTAATTCGTAACTGCATGTTTATAGAGGAGATAGCAGAGATAGCAGAGAGAGAGAGAGAGAGAGAGAGAGAGAGGGAGAGAGAGAGAGAGAGAGAGAGAGAGAGAGAGAAGAGAGAGAGAGAGAGAGAGAGAGAGAGAGAGAGAGAGAGAAAGAGAGGGAGAGAGAGAGAGAGAGAGAGAGAGAGAGAGAGAGAGAGAGAGAGAGATATAGAGAGAGAGAGAAAGAGAGAGAGAGAGATAGTTATAACAGGAGAAATATGTCAGAAAAGGGAGTAAGATCCCACCTAAAATAACTGAGGCCTTAATATCCCCACCAGACTAAGTAAAGCGCCGTAGTAGTTGCATATACAAAACTACTTCTCACCCTGTTGCATGCAAAGCCTTCCTCTGCACCTCACAAGGATTTGTATCCAGGGCCGCTGCTGGCCGTTTCGGTGCCCTACGCGGGCGGGGGTGAGGGGGGGGGGGGGAGCCTCTTTTTATATATTAGGTAAAAACATATAATTGCCGAAATTGAGTGATAGGTTAAGCAATTAAGAAAAAACAACGGTGGGCATTTTCATAACAAATTTATATATTTTTTTAATTCAATAATGTAATAATTATTTTTATTTTTTAATTTTTTTTACAAACCATAATTTTTGGTGCCCCCCCCACTCTGAGTATAGGGAGCGGCGGGCCTGTTTGTATCACTCAACCCTTTCCGATAGATGTTTCACTTGGCACAATAACCTGTAGGCCTGCATGACGAATATTGTCGTTACATAACAAATTAATGCTGTTCATCCAGTACAAACGATGCAATAGAAAGTTGATCAGAATGCCGGAGATTCCTCTTAAAATGGTGATGTTGTTTATTCGTCTCTGTGATATTGCAAGCATACTTCTACTACTTTATAGGGGAATCATGTGTTGATCATCAGGACAACATTCACGGCAGCAAGTTGTTTGGACTGTTGAAGCGTATGTTTTTTTATAAGATCACAAGTTCCACAAACAAAGTGGAGCGTTTGAAGAGTGGACATTGACCAAAGTTCAGAATAAGAGTGTGGATCAGTGTGGAGCACAAGAAATGGAAATCTGATGGAACAAGCACACACATGTTTGGACTGCGATAGCTATCTAGTGCTGTTATGCTGTTCTACATTCCTTAGGGTTTGACATTGGTTTAAAGAATCAAAACACACATAAGTACATCTTTGCTAATTTGTGGTTTTATTGAATAAGAGTTTAGGATGGTAAAACAAATAGATGTCAGCTGATCAGCGTAACACTTCTTTTTGTTATCATTGAGTAACAAGTAAGTTTCACTGCGCCATTACTCACACACACACACGCACTCACACACACGCACACGCACACGCACACGCACACACACACACAACCCTCTCAGTGTTTGACACAGATGGTCTTCACCTCCGTGAAGAAGTGGTACGAGTCTCTCCCGCCCTCCCGGCCCGTCCCCGAGCTCTTCATCCCGCCGAAGGGGAGGTTCAGGTCCCGGATCAGCCAGCAGTTGGTCCACACCAGCCCTGCCTGGATCCTCCCCGCCACCCGGTGCACCCTCCCCACGTCCCGGGACCACACCACCGCGCCCAGCCCGAAGCGCACGTCGTTGCCCCTGGCGACCGCCTCCTCCTCCGTGTCGAAGGGGCTGACGCAGACCACGGGCCCGAAGATCTCCTCCTGCATCACCCTGGAGCCGTCGGCCACGCCCGTGAGGACGGTGGCGGGCAGGAAGTAGCCGCCGGCGTGCTGCGCCGACAGCTCCAGCCGGTCCACGCCTTCGCCGCAGTGGACGGTGGCGCCCTCGGACCGGGCAAGAGCCACGAAGCTACGCACCTGGGGGTGGGGGTGGGGGGGGCGGGGGGGAGTCATTTAGCAGACGCTTTTGTCCAAAGCGTCTCACAGACGAGGCTGAGAACAACTGATGCATATAATCAACCTCGAAATAAACCAAAAAACAGTGTTAAGAGATGCTTTCACGTTCCTAAAAAACTGTTGGACAGAGAAGCTCACGTAGGAATCTGAAAGAGAAGGTGAGCTTTTCCCCCCAAACTTCTTCTTAAAGTCCTGTTAGTCCTTTTTTAATTAATTCATCCTTGCACATGAGGTGTTTTTTTTAATTGCATTGTGAGATCACATCAGAAGACCCTAGTGTAGAGTGCATTTGAGGCTAAATGGCAATGTGTTCTTTATAAATTGCTTTTGGTAATGGTTCCGCTAACTGACCCAGAGCCGTGTGATGTCTGAAACGTGAACGGTATTACTGAAATCCTCCACGGTGTGATTCATGACTCTCCTAATAGTGATGGATCACACCTGTCAATGTGCTCTCACTGGCTACTGTGAGGGGGGAAGGGGGACTCTGATTGGCTGTGATGATATCGTGTCACCACCTTCTCCAGGTGTTCTTTGCTGATGAGGGCGCCGTTGTTGCTGCCGGGATCCGACGGTGCGCCTGTCTTCCATTTTCTGGCCGCCGCCACAAATTTCTCCAGGAAGTGCGGGTATATACTCCGCTCCACGTAGATCCTGCTGGTGCACAGGCAGATCTCCCCCTGGAAGGGAGGAAATACAGGAGATAGAAAGCAAATAAAGGGAAAAAGAAGGGGGTTGGGGGAATTGGTGGAGGTTACAAGAGGACGCGTTGCAGTTGTCTCGTGACAAAACATGAGCTATGGGCTCCCTCTTGTGGCAGTCATGGTGAACAGCATATAATTTCAGGCAAGCTAAACCTGATTAATGGCTAATTTAGGGCAAAATTGATAGCTACAATGCAATTAACGAGTACATCCAATTAATAATTTGTACTTTATACACACTATACTTTAGGTTTTACTACACACAGTGTTAAAACAACAACAACTAGGCCTATATTTGAATGGAGAGTGCGTCGATTGGCAGAGCTTGGTCTCGGCCCTCACCTGATTGGAGAAGCTGGAGCGAACGGTGGTGGCAACACACTGCTCCAGGTCTGCGTCGGCGAAGATCAGTGCTGGGTTTTTACCCCCCAACTCCAACGACAGCTTCTTACAGTACGGGGCGCTCCGCTCTGTGATTCGCTGCGCTGTTGCCGTGGAGCCGGTGAAGGACACCAATGGGACGTCGGGGTGGCCGACGAGGGTGTCACCGGCTTTGGGCCCGGTGCCGAACACGACGTTGATGACTCCGGGGGGAACCCCTGCCGCACACAGCAGCATGGCAGAGGGAGCGCAGTGGAGACACATTTACAATACAAACTTACATTCTACAAAGGAAGACAACACCTACACTATGAGCAAAAGGATATAAACAACGGGGTAGGATGATAGGAAACAGCTCAGGGTTTGATATTATATTTTAAGTAATAATAGTGGGATGGGGTCCCCTTGCTGACATTTTTATTGAGTTTTTACGATAGATTAAAGGTGCTGTAGATGAGATTTGTTTAACCCCTTAATTTGGCTGTAATTTGATTGAACTGCCATAGCCATTCATCAGCTATGAGTGAGTAAAACTCTCTGTGAAAAATGCTGTCCTGGCTGACTGCTCCTGCCTCCGGCAGTTTAGACATTAGATCGATCCCAGCTCATTGCTGACTAATCAGGGGATCCTTTCCTTGATTGGTACAGGAATCCCTTTTGCCTGAAAATCACAGGTACGTGAGATGGAGCTTTTCTAAATGGCAGACAAACGTAGGGAGGAAGGGGAATGTATTTCGGGTCGTTTATTTTTTACATCTTGCTCTCTCTCTCTTTCATTATTATAAATGACTCTCCATTATTTCCTACAGCAGCTTTAATTGTATAACGGCGTGCATGGCATCGCTGTGACCCTACCTGCTTCCTGCATTAACTTGCACATCATCCAAGCTGTGACGGAGGTCATCTCGCTGGGCTTGGCTACCACAGTGTTGCCCGCGGCAACAGCAGGGGCAATCTTCCAGGTGAGCAGGTAAAGGGGGAGGTTCCATGGGCTGATTAGGCCAGCTATACACACACACAATATTTACATGTATAAAAAAATCATGAGAGAGAGAGCGAGAGAGCGAGAGAGAGAGAGAGAGAGAGAGAGAGAGAGAGAGAGAGAGAGAGAGAGAGAGAGAGAGAGAGAGAGAGAGAGAGAGAGAGAGAGAGACAAAACATCAATGATGACTTGACAGATATCAATGCAGAGAGGAACGAAGGGCTGGACCAAAGAAAACTAGTCTGCAGGGAACTGCCAATTGCCCACAGGCAAACCTACATACCAAACCTTACCCATATCAAAAAATACCTAAAGTAACATACAAACACACCCACACCCAGGCCCATCTCACCGACTCCCACAGGGCTGCGGACGGTGTAGTTGAGGCAGCCCATGTGGTCCATCTGGGTGGAGTCGTTGGTGTGATGGAGCACGGACGAGGCGAAGAAGCGGAAGTTGTGGACCGACCGGGGGATGTCCACTGTGCGGGCGAACGCCAGCGTCTTGCCTGGAACCAGAGCACCGCAGAGAGAAGGACGCAGTGAAACACCTGCATGCTTTCTGCACCGGTACACAGGGCATGGGATGTTGTTTCAACCCCCAGAATATGGGAAAAGACTTGGAGAAAGTACAGTTAAACATGCTGGTGGTGACGGGCCTCTATAATTTATCACATGGCTTATCATGTTTACCAATCTGAAATGAATAGCCTAGTGTTGAAATATGCCGTTTTGAATATGTTGCATGATATCTGTTGACTTTCAACAATATCCTTAGCTTTGCAGAATGGATGAACTGGCCTTTATCTGCAAAGAAAAGTGCAATTACAGTGATTGAATGCACAACAATGCCGTCTCGAATCCACAGACCACAGACCGGTGCCTGTCAAATAGATGGATTCAACGCTCAAATGACTGAATGCATGCTTATCAAGGGTGTGTACTTTTTAATCACAGCGACTATGTCAGTGATTATAACATCAATCATTTAAATATTCAAAAGGTGGATTTTGGAAGGACTCTATTTGTTGACTACTGACAACACAAAAGTACACACCGACAAACACACAGACCTTGATCTTTGGACTCAGCCTGAGCAAACTCGTCCAGGTTGGCTTCGATTAGGTCAGCCAGCTTGTTGAGAACCTGAGCCCGTTGCTCTGGACTACGGCTTGACCAATCAGGAAAGGCCTCTTTGGCGGCTGCCACTGCTGCATTCACCTGTAGTTTTTTTGGAGGGTTAAGACGTATTGTTATAAAATGTCCAACATAGTATATGGTTACTTAGAGTTCTTTGTAGTTTCTATAAAGGTCCAAGCACACATGAGGTCAGTTAGTGGCAAATAAAACTGATTGCTGGGACTAGTGTACGGATTTTGATTAATTTGCTGCGGTTTCATTGATTGTAATTACACCTCCATACGTATGTTTCAGACCTGTAATAAAAAACTAAATGAAGGCTTATTGTGAACATTGCAACCATTTCTCTCCACTGGCTTGGATAACCGGCTCTGCACTGACGTATGTTCAGGAGTTTACTGATTAGCTTCAGGGCAAAGAGCAAAGGTGCCTTTTGATTAAACTAGGGCATAATTATGAATAACATAAGATAACGCAGTTATCTTATGTTATTCATTTATATCAGTTTATATCAGTAAACTGAGTATATCAGTAAAAAAAATATCGTCAATAATAATAATAATAATGTGTCAACTTTTCTACAGATTTGAAACATGAGTTATAAACAAAGGAAAAAAATCCAGAAGCATTGTTGCCTTCAACATTCAACGATGTCGGCAATGAATGCAATGTTGCAAGGGTAAACGACAAGACATGTTTTGTTTTATTAGAGCAGCAGACTCACCTCATCCTGACCGCTGTCTGGCACGCTGCAGTACACCTGGCCGGTCGACGGGTCGTAGGAGTCAATGTAATCCCCACAAGCGACAAACTTTCCTCCGATGTAATTTTCTAAAACCAAGTGGGTCTGGTGCTCAGATGGTGTCGACATCGTGGTGGTCAACTAATAAACCACAAAAGGTCATAAGACAAGAAACAGAACTAAATCTTCTGCTCTAACTGAAGGTTTCCTAAGCAGTGAAACTGTATGGGCAATCCGACCCTCGCACTTTGAAGTCGGACGGGGCACAGAGCCAGCCTGCCTCTGAGCTGTAGCTGTGTATGAACAATGAATGAACTTAAACTTTAAAACCCTGGCGGGGGTTTGAGCAATAAAAAATATAGGCCTGTAAAAATATTGTTTTTTTTTCTCACACAAATGGTTGACATTGTTAAACCTCAACGTTAAATTGAACGGGTGAGCTACTTTTAATAATTAATTGGCCAAAGAAATGTTCGAGGCTGTGATTGGCTCCCTGGGATCCCAGAACGCAGCCCACAGTGGGGGAAAGGTAACACAACAGAGACCACGTGTTAACCGAAGTCACCCTTATCAAACAATCATTAACCCGTAGGCTGCATGTATGCACTGCTGTAGCAATTGAATTCAGAAATATATATATTTAAATAATATTTATATTTTTCATATAATTTTTTATTTATTATTATTATTATTATTATTATTTTTAACCCTAACCCTTTTTTTTGCAGTATGCAAGGGACCTCAAGTGGTGGCAATCGAACGGTGTGCCCACTCTGCGTCCACCTCGCAAGTGCTCCCCTGCTGTTGACCCCAGGTTTTCTTTTTAACATGAAAGGGGAAGCAGGGGAGGGTAGTGAAGGACTTCGCCACAGCAAGCACATTGATGTTGGTCAAACATTGCGCTCTGAGCTGATGGGCTGCTGTGATGGCCTCCCTTACCGTTTTATGTTTTCTTCGCAGGTGCAACCTCAAGTTGCGCCTTTTCAGGGTTAACCCACAGTGACTACATGTCACTGTGGCTCTCTTGCTCTGAGGTGGTGGCCGCACGGGGCATTTAGGAGGAAGAGAGAGGAGGGAGGTTGGTGCTGGTGTTGGTGATGGTGAAGGAGACACCGCTGAAATGTGTTGTTTTGTACCTGTTGAAGAAGTGGGACATGTTATTATAATTGTTGTTGTTCAAGATTGCTTAGTGCCGTCCACATTTCTGGAAATCCAATTTCTAAAAAAGATCCAAAAATGGGTGTCAGTAGATACATATATCCTCTGAAGTTGTGTATAACCAATGGAAGTATGTACACTGTGCTAGTAGTAATGCGCGATATAAACGATATACGATATAAACGATAAAAAATGGCCTACGATAGAGATTTTAATTCTATCGCTCTATCGTGATAATGCATGTTGATGACGCAAACTACAATGTTTAATTTTTGGTTTGGTGCAATTCCTTTTCACATTGCAATTTTTGCAACAGTGTCAGAATTCGTCAACAAACCTGCATGTGTGCAAAGAACGTTAACCCATTTGTACCGGCTGCTGTACGGCGCAACATTGTATCTAGTAGATACAATGTTGCTCCGCGCAGCCGGTACAAATGGGTTAATGGTAAACACGCATTGATGCGCAATCCGGTTTTAAAGGTAAACACGCACAGATGCTGATCCGGTCTGAATGGGTTAAATCATTGGACAAAAAGGTCTGGGGCGTTGTAAAGCGTTAAAGAAAAAAGGGGGGGGGAAGCACCGGTGAAAGTAAACCTTCTCCCTCCCTCCTTCTCCCTCATCCTGACTCGGAATGTGTTAAATGCATCGGCATTTTTAAGTTATGTTTTCCAGCATACTTTTTACTTGCTTTTGTCGGACCGTCGGGTGGTGGCTCAACATGGAGCAAAGAGGAGACGGAATGTCTTTTGGATATCGGACCCAAATATCCAAAAGACGTTCCGTCTCCTCTTTGCTCCATGTTGAGCAACGTCTCCGAGACCACCTCTCCGGCTGGGTCAACCTCCTTTTGATGGTTAAAAATATCACGTAATCGACAAAAATCTTAACACTCAATGATCGATCATCAATTAATCATGCCCATCCCTAATTGTCAGTACAGTGTCTGTTCCTTATCTAGAAAGACACCCGTTTTTCCTGTTCTCTGCATCTTGGGTGGCATTTAAGAACCAAGGACTTAAACTAAGTGTAGTGCCTTTTAGAATGGTTTGCACTAAAGGAAAGAAACCCAATACTTATTTTATTTATCCGCAACATTATGTTGTATGATTACAGTGTTTCACAATAAATGTTCTCGAAATGACATACTATATTTCTCTTTTTAAAAAATACATTTAGCAGTTTGGCTTTCCTTAGGGTCTATGTAACCTGTTCTGAAACGGTTATTTTATGATTTTATATCGTGATATATATCGTTATCGCAAGAGGCTGCAATGTATATCGCAATATGGATTTTAGGCCATATCGCCCATCTCTATGTGCTACTACTAATAATAGTACTACTACTACTACTACTTGCAATTGCAGAGAGGTCTTACAAAGCCAGAAGAAAATGTGATGTGTCAATCAAAGTCAATTTAGAGTAAAAGTTTCCCTTTGCCATTCACAGAAGCCATATGAGTTCAGAAATAATAGGCCAAGCACAGGTGCTACGAATGACATGGTATAAGTGTTATAGTGGTTATACTGAAGTTTATTGGATGGCTAAGAGATTAGATTTTATGAGAGAGAGAGAGAGAGAGAGAGAGAGAGAGAGAGAGAGAGAGAGAGAGAGCTGCTGACAAAGCCAGCCTGGTCTGTAAATTGTATGTATATGTGCCCCTTAGGTTTTCAATGTAGTGACGATTGTGTGTAGTCGTTCAACATTTGAACGGTGTTCCTATGTCAAGTGGTTCTACTCAAATTAGGGCGTGGAATATTGATAATAGTTATATTATTTATATTACCTTACCAGCATTACTTCCAGAAAGGGGAGGAACAGCAGAAGCAGAAGGTGACGGAAGTGCTCTACTTGTAGGGATGTTGCATTGGGATAAATGTAGCTGATAGTGGTCTTTCCGTAAGATTGTGTGACCACAGTACAGGCAGTGAAAGTGTGCAGCTGTTCTGCACTGGCGATTACACTTGCATATGAAGTAACCTGTGAAGCACAGACATATATTCAAAGTCTTTGAGTCGGAGCACAATTTATGTTAAATTGTTGTTGTAACCGTACCTTTCTGTTATATTGAAACTGAGGAAAATAAGTCAAACAATTATTGTCATACCTTCATGCTGCACTGCCTGTTTGAGGTGGTTGCTCATATGAGTTTTGAAATTAAACTGCAGCTCACTACTGTAGCTGCAGCAGGGACATGTGTAAATACCACCCATACAGAATGGTTCAGGGTCAGGATTGTCCTTAAAGTGTGATGGATGCTGTGAATCAAAACAAATCACATTAACCTAATTTTAATGAGAACAAAATGGCAGATACATCAGTTAATATGTCACATATTAAAGGACAGTGGAAAACAAACTCAACACAACTATAGATGACAATGGATTGTCTAGAAGCCGGGGGACTGAATATGTTCTTTTAAAGTCTTTTTTTCTAGCTAAACTTATTGATTTGGGGTAGCTACTCAAGGTTTAGAAGGGTGGCTGGTGATATCCCTTGGGCAACTTCATCTATTTGGCTTAATCCACTTATGTCCTATACATTCTATGGCAAGATACTACAGGAAAAACTTCTCTAACCTTATATTCACATTAATACATCTATTTTGTATTGCAATGCATGCATTTCATTGAAAGAAATCTGACCACAGATATTAATAATGATGAGGGTGGGACATGTCAGAATCCATGTTGGATCTCATCCTGAGGGTATATGCTTTCAGAAAATAAATGGTTTAGGCGGTATTTTGTTTTTGTTATATTCACATCTGATCCAGCCTACTATTTGACAAATTTGGTTGAGTTATCTTCGATACCAAAACATAAGTTAATTAACCAAAACATTAATTTGACCCGGAAGTAATTGTACGGTGGCCCAATAACATTGGTGTACACGCATGCGCGACTCATATCTACGGTAGACTCGAATCGGGGAGGACGTCAAACGATCTCCTGGATACTCTTTAATAGGTACTGGCTCAGGCATGAGTTGTTAAGTACCCCATCAAAAAACACATTTCACAAACAAGTCTTTTTTTTGACTTGCCTGCGTAATACTTCTTGTCCTTTGATCCTCTTCTGCGGCTAGCGTAGTCATTTTAGTGAAGTAGTCGAGAAGAGATTTAAACTTTCCCACGCCCAGGCAATCAAACCACGCTTCGCAAGTGGACGGGAATGAGTGTCGTAGCAGTTGGATGTGGATTTGGATATCCTACAGGCTGCAGCCAGACAAATCATATTTCCAGCGATCTGATTGGCTAATTTCTTTTTACTTTTTTCGAGCGATCTGATATTTGTAGAGAATAATAAAGAAAGAAAGAAAGCCTAAGAATACCAATAGTGGAGCGGTCAAGTAATAACATCACTTTTCTGATTCATGTGTATATATATATATATATATATATATATATATATATATATATAATTACTAATTACTTATTTTATGCTAGGTTGTATTCAGCGTCAGTTTTTAGCTTCTACCTCGCAACTGAATGTGGGCCTACAATAAAAGCTTGACGTAGGCCTATATTAAAAACATGAAGAAATGCATATGAAGGTGGATTTAGTTGATCTTCATGATGTAGGTCACGCAAGCTGCCACCGGGGGCCAGTGTTGTATAACCAATAAATGTGTGTGTGTGTGTGTGTGTGTGTGTGTGTGTGTGTGTCTGTGTGTGTGTGTGTGTGAGAGATGCCGGTCTCGTTGGGCGACATGGCTTGTATATAAGTGTAGCCAGCCTGGGTCTTTGTAGATGCATCAACATAATCAGTGAAGGAAAATGCCGAGCAATTGTATGACTGTCTACTGAATGCCCTTTCCTCTATACAGGTGTTCTACATTGATGGGGAGGCTGTGGACACACAAATCAGGCGATTCTTGAGTGAACGTGTAACACATAAAGCATTCATCTGATGTTCAGCCCGTCGTTTCTGGCACCACCGAAGAGCAGCATGCGAAAACGACAGTTGAAATCATGTTGGGGAGCAAAGATATCATCGGAAAGTGTTGTGTTCTCGAATCTGACGATGACATTTATCCTGGAACCACTGTCGAGGTCAGTGAGACACATGCAAGATCACATGCGTGCACAGAGTAGGGAGAAATCCCTTCTTCTGGCCAAACCCTGCTGTGGTATCACTGTGATGATGTCCTGAGAATCACCCAACCACTGTGGTTGGGTGAGTGGTGGTGGATTTCAACAAGAAATCCACTGATGCACTCCGAGGTACATGGCCAATATGTCTGTAACAGTCATATTAAACCTCATACATAAAACACACACTAGTGACACCTCATTGTATATTTTTATACAAGTTAGCTTTAATAATACATTCATATATTAATTGTGACAATCTACAGTCCATGTACGATCTTCCTACTTTCTTTTTTGTTTTTTGTATGTGGTTCGTTCATACCCAAAACCTCAGCCTTTGCATTCTCTAAAAAAATAACACGAATAAACCTTTTCCAATGTGAAATCTCAAGGTGTTCCTGCCTGCACAAATGTCCTGAAGCAAATGCTGACATTTGGCAGATTTGAATGTGAAATGTATCAATCCAAACCGGGTACTAGGATGATATGCTGCTTTGGAATTTAATAAGTTACAATCTGGCTGGCTTGTACACAGGATTCACTGTTATGTGACTTCCGGTTTCTATCTCTACGTAACACAGGCCTTTTTAGACACACTGATAGATGTTATTCTCACACACACATGTACACAAACACACACACAATAATACACGCACAATTCACACACAAACACACACACACACACACACACACACATACACAAAAACACAATCAAACACACACAAACAGACACAAACAATCAAACACACACAAACACACATAGACAAACATGTATGCATTCGCCAGTTGGACACAGCCAAAGCCCTGTGTTATTACGTATTCATAAATCCAAAGGTCGCAACAGGAATTAATCCAAAAGCGATGGTGAGTCTAAGCCACCGGATGCAAATGTGACAGGTTTATTAGAAAATGAGATTGCTTTCATTTGTCAGAATTAATGTGACACGTCTTTGTTAAACGGAATCTGACACTTTCTCGCGATGCCTGGTGAAAAGCTGCGACATCAGAGAAAATGAAAACATGTGACTCTGAATTTAACTCATTCCCGCAGGTAGTCATATAACGTTATTAAGGTTGTATGTTACTTGTGGTTTAACAATGCAGTGATTGTAAGTGTAAAAGAAACAGCAGTTCACTCAGCTAACTTCATGTGGGGTAGACTATAGTTAAGGATGATGTGATGATTAGTAATTATTTTTCCGTTAGAAAAGCATATGGTTGCAGATGTGTATGTTTAGGATAAAAGTGATGAGGTAGACAGGTTCACATGCATATGTTTAATTGTATTAGTTTGTTTTATTTAAAGATAGAGTTATCTGTATCAGGGTTATATGTATCAGAATAGAGAGAATGGCTACAGGTGTGGTTGAAATAATTCATTGAATAAGGATGAATAGAAATGTCACAACGTTTACCTTCCAATTTGTGACTTCCAGTCAGTACTTGTTCAAACGGCTGTACGGCTTACACACAACAAAATAACGAAACAAAAGGAGATGTTAAGCCACAGTCATTTTTAAGAGCTTTTTCTCTCAAATAGAGGTTGTATGTGGCCCTATCCTCCTTCCTTTTCCACTAAGGCTCCCCTTCAGTTCCGCAGTGCCAATATCAAACACAAGGAGGACCCCTCAGTGAGGAGACGTCCTACTTTCATTTTCTCGGTCTCGGAATATCTTCTTTTTGTTTTGATAGTGCATTTACAAAGACAATGTACCAAGTGAGTGATTCACACTCTCGGTTATGCAGTACACAGCGTTTCTCACTAGCCTGCATCCTATTCGTGTCAAAAGCCCCCCCCAAGTGCAGCACACGCAGGTTTCTGTCCTTTCAAGCTTTCATGGCGACCATCATGTGATTGACAGAGCGTCTGCTAAATGCCCTAAATGTACATTTTTTAAATGTAAAAAAAAGATTAGTGATAGACAGGTGGATAATGTCTGGTCATTGTTCTTTGCGCCACTTAAAGGTGCTGCTGGTAAGTTTTTAGTCGTTTTGCATTTCAGGTGACCTGATTGGTCAGAAATGTGCCGGGAGCAGTCCAAAATCTAAATTGTCTCGCACAACGGCAGGCCCAGTCGACTCGAAACATGTATTCTCACAGCGCACTTCATTCACTAATAGCGGTCAAATGGCTATGCCTTTACAAATCACACTCAAATAATAGCTCTTACAAGACCTTACACCTTTTTACCATTAAGTTAACTATGGGGAGGTTAGTATCGTGGGTTATGTGTTCAAATCCCAGCTAAAAGGTCACGGGTTCGTTCCCCAAAGTCTCAAAGGTAAACATTAGTCAGCCTCCATGATAAAGACTTCTCAACCTGCTCCTTAATCACTGAAGTCACTGTACATTTCCACGGGTAACAAGTAATAACCTCTCTGTTCTTCCTCTGACTGAACCTGGCATCTTCACCACTGGGAAAGTCAATTGATTGTGATGGATGGCAGGGGAGGACTGTAGGTTGTTTCAATAGATGATGAACTTAAAGAGTCCCTGCTGTCACAAATACAGTGACAATTCTTCCTTCCATAGGGGAGAGAGAGAGAGAGAGAGAGAGAGAGAGAGAGAGAGAGAGAGAGAAAATCAACAACGATGACTTGACAGATATCATTGCAGAGAGGAACGAAGGGCTAGACCAAACTAGTCTGTAGGAACTGCCAATTTACCCAAAGGCCCAGTGCTTTGTTTGAAGTCGTGATGGCATAAGAGGTGTGCTGGCTGGTGTGAGCTGTATCCCCTGAGTTTGTGAGTACATGCTACAAGCAGAACAGGAAGTAGGTGACAGCCGGGGAATGGGAAGCTTCTGCTCGGCTCCTTCTGTTGACAAAGTGATCGGGCAGGGAGACAGGAAGGCGTGGCGCCCTGCAGTTGGACCTTAACTAAGGCATGAGGGGCGTGAAGGGGATGAAGACCCCCCCTCCGGGTGTGACTAGAGGTCTGAACAAACAAAATGTACACAAATTTACAACGTCCCGACAAGGGTTGAGTCGCTCCCTAAACGAGGAAAAGATGAAAATAAATGATGTGATATCTGGGTCAAAATGAACTCATGGAAGCCTTTAAAAGAGCCTTCTTGTTTTTCTAGTATTTTTCAGCGATATTAGATAAAATGCAATGCCCCTTGCAATAAAGAAGCACTTGTAAATTGTGTAGTACCCTTTGGAAAATGTATGGAATTGTACTGTTTGAATACTTGGCAATCATGCGCCCATAGAATAGCATCTAGAGAGCAACATTTTTTATTAAAACGCGAAAGCATCAACATCAGTGGAATGTTTGCTTGGTCTTTCTTTATCAGTTCAAATGCAGCCTACTGAGCTTCAGAAAGGAGAAACTTGTTCTTTAATGCCCCAGAGATTCCTGAAGATTTTTTCTATCGCTCCCATTTCTCCTCTCGCTGACGGCTTCCGCTGTGAAGCTTCTCTGTGCATTGATTTGTGCTTTTTGAGCATGTTTGTGTGTGTGTGAAAAATAACTAGAACTAACTTTGTGTGTGTGTGTGTGTGTGTGTGTGTGTGTGTAAGTCTGTAAGTGTGTTTCATGACACAGCTGCACCAGATGGGTGAAAATATAGGGTAGGGTTGCAAAGTCTGACAGGGTGTTTAACTCCCAGCCTAAAGTTACTGGGTTTGATTCCCAATGTCCACTTCCTACCAGTCGTCATCCTTGAGCAAGGCACAAGAAAGCAACTGCTTTCGTACAAGCTGAGGTGATACTCAAATGGCTGTAAGAATGCAGCTAATCCCTGTCAATTAGTTTAGGCCTGTGTTGGTTATCCTGTGAGTACGTCGATTATGTCAGTGTCTTTGTGGAGTGTGCCTGCTCATTTGTGCGTATCACACAGTTCTTTGTGTGTGTCTGACACATATGCAAAAAATGCGAAGCAATCATGTGTCACACATCGGCATCATCAACTGATATCAATACAGGCACTCATTTGCACCCACTTTATCATTATTACCTTTGCATCGGTTGTTGTTGTGTCTGTTCTTCTGCGTTTGACAGTCAGGGGGGAAAAGGGATCCCTTTGATCGTACCAGAAGCATGGAGAAACAGATTACATTTTTCTGTGTGGCTGACAAACCATGGCATTCACAGGTTGGCACGGCGCGACAGCATATCTAACATTCACAAATAAAGAGTGGGGGAGGCAATATGCATATTTGTAAGAAAAAGAGAAAAGGAGCCTAATGCGACCAATTTCATCTCTTTTATTTCTTGAAAAATGTATGAACAATGAATGAAAGAATGCAGCCCGACCGCAGGCACTAACAGCGAAACTTCAAGTCCTCTGTGTTGGTGAAGGAGCTTAAAACAGGGCCTCTCTGACATGCACTTCTGGAACGGCTTATGAGCATGGATTTGGGCTGGGAAAGACTGATATCGTATTTACACATGGTTTATTTTTCAGTGGAAACGCTGAGTGGAATGAAATACTGTTCAAACTGAATGTGCAATACGGGCAAACGACACAAGCATGTCTTTACATGAGCGGGTGATGCCATCCGTTCTGCTGTCCTCCAGATGTTGTGGTCCAATGCGTTGGGGTGTCCTGTTCGGTGCTGCTATTCTCACTCAGTATGTTTCGGCAGTTGGCTTGTATCATTGCCATGTGCAAGAGCATATTGGTTTTATATATTGTGGTTTATAAAACGGATGGTCCTGCTCCTTGATTGTGATTGGTTGAAAGTAAAGTCTGGCTAATAAGGTGGTCAGATTAACCTGTATGCTTGCCTGTGTTGGCGGGCAACATTTCGCCGTCTCAAGGAACTATATTGAATGGAGGAAGAATGATGATTGGTTTTCATTAAATAATCACATTTTATGTTTATGTCTGTGTTTATTTTGTGAAATATTACTTGGTAGTCTAAAGTAAGTGTTTTTTGGGGTAACTGTTTTACAAAAGCATCACGTCGTGCATAACAGAATCCCCCAGGTGTTCTGAAATCACTGTAAACCACGGCCTTAGTTGGCTTATCGCTGAAGGGGATACGCCAAGATGTGTATAAATTGGCGTTTGCCTGTCCTACCCACAGTCAGACAAGTTGCTTGCTTCACAGTTCATACTTGTGCGTCCAGAAGGGGAGTTCAGTGTGTTAGCAGTGAACCCCCACACTTCCATTGAAGTGTGGAGGGAGCAGACAGGGAGACAGGGAGCTATTTTATTGGTTGTTTAGTTTCAAGATCTTTCTCTCTCTTCTGCTCTTTGCTCAGTCTTTGCAATTCTGGAACCTTACCTACAGCACCTTTAAGATATAAAATAAGTCAGGCGTTGAGACGCCGGTTGTTCAGTTTCAGCCCAATGGAAGCAAATCTGCTGCTCCACAGGAGACTCAACTCCAGCAGAAACAAAAATCCCTTCCTTCCCTGAGACAATGATACCACACATTGGGAGACTGAATATGAACCAGTTCGATAAATACTGTATGAATCAAATTGTTCATATAACAACACAAATCATAATAATAATAATAACACTAATGATAATAATTATTGTTATCTGCATTATTAATACTTATATCAAAGAAAATACTGCCCAACCTCTATTATTGACTGTGTTCTCATCTGGTTTTCATTTAAAGGGGTTTATAAATAAAGTTGACTCAGTGAGGCAATATATTCCAAAGATTTTAAAATTTTCTCGTAGAGGTGATTGAGGAGGCAATAGATCAACACAGAGCGAGGGATGTGGATCAATTTGTTCTCAGTTTCTGCCATCACAATGTTTGTCTTGACATCTTTTTTATTACACAAATGCAAGCTGCCAAAGAAGACAAATGTTAGTGAAATCTGTATGAACTTCAATCTCATTCAAGAACACATAAATCTAACACTTTCTATGCCTGGTATCTGGTCCTGTGTTGTATGAAGATACATGGGCCTTTGCCCCTCTTCTGGTTGAAATGCAATGTTATCGGTTCAACAAAGAAAATCATGACATTGAACTTAATCTGTTGATGTAAAATATATACAGTGTGTGGATCACGGTCAAGTAAAGACACAATGCAATAGAATAAGACACACACACATGAAAAGACACGCACGCACACACACACACACATGCACACACACACACACACACAAATGCTCACTATTCTCGTTCCTTTTAAAATCGCGGGTGCTGACCCACCCCTCTCCCAACTTGGCAACCCGGACCACATGCTCCACCAGACAGACCTCGACGACCCCTCAACAGCTGCTGCTGCCTCCAGCTCCCAGCGTGGGGGTTGTGGGCAGAGACCCCAAAACCTGGCAACCCCGAAAGCCTTAAGCACCTGACGCCAGGAAGTTCACTTCACAGACAGCGAGGTCTGCTGTGGCTGCTTCATGGACCAATAGAAACGTTAGGGTGACATCGTCGTCAAAGTCTTGGTGTGTGTGCATGTGTGTGTGTTTATGTGTGTGTGTGTTTGCGTATGCGTGTGTGCTTGTGTCTGTTTGTGTGTGTGTGTGTGTGCATGCATGCGTGTTGTGCTGTACACACAAAGTTTTCTCCCGACTTCTTTGCCCTTCCAGCAGTTCCACGCAGCAGACAGACGAGCCGTTGTTTCTGGTTTTGACCTCGCCGCTTCCCGTTTTATCATTCAAGTCGGGGCCGGCCACACCGCTGCAAACGCATAGCCGCGAAGGCATGGCAAGTATCCTCGTGTCACACTAACTGGGCTGAAGAACGGCCGGCTACTTATATGTTGTTTTTTTTTCTTATATTCTCCCGCACGGCCTTCAAGTGCAGTGTCTAAATCATCTTATTATAGTGACCTCTTCTCAAAGGACAACCGCGGTTTGACTTCAACATGCACGACATGCATCACAGATACCGCAGTGGAGGCTAATGCTAAAAGCAGGCTTTTTTCTTTAATAGGGCCCAAATACTTTTGTTGTGTGTACTTGTTGTGTGTGGAGTGTGTGGGGTTGATGTCTGGTTAAAGCGGCCTCACCTGGCCTCAGTCAAGTCAGACTGATTCGACTGGGGCTGGGTGAGTGCTGCTCAGTGCAGAGGCAAATGGGGTGACCTAGTCCGGTTAGGGTGAGGGTTATGGTTACTATTATCAATCTGTTTCTTGGTGTCAGAGGAGATCAGCAAAAGCCACCTAGGGGGAGTGTGGCAGTTGGGTACTGCTACATTGTGGTTTTTATTTGGATTAATAATTAATTCTGGAGTCTGACTCCCTCTTCTCATTCCTCTTTGTGGTGTCGATTAAAACAACTACAGGGTTATTGTTCGAATCAATTGCAGAGTACGCGCTGTGCATTCATCCCAATCAGGGCTGTACAACAA
The DNA here is from genome assembly GCF_949987615.1 of Pollachius pollachius. NCBI lineage: Eukaryota > Metazoa > Chordata > Actinopteri > Gadiformes > Gadidae > Pollachius > Pollachius pollachius. The sequence continues at coordinate 7,028,168 of NC_136949.1, forward strand.
ACTCTGAGACTCAAAATACAAACTTTTTCATGACAAAGAAGAAACAAACAGAGCGAAACCATGGCATGGCTGAAAGATGGAGTAAATAGCACGTGAGGGAAGAGGGAGGGAAGAAAGGGAGGAGGGGAGAAGAGAAGAAAGACAGACAGTGGAGGAAGCAACAGTGAGATAGCAATCAACAGCGGCATGTAAAACATTGATGAGATCTAAATAATATATGTATATCAGATCGGGAGACAAGGTCACCGCTCTGAGAGAATCATACGTCTTGCTCGAAGCCGCTGATGTGTAGCCGTGTAATAGCATTATGTCCTAGCGGGCTAAGCTGCGATATAGCCCATTTTTCCAAGTCAATTATTTCTGATCAGCAGATGCACTTTTAAGATAAGAAATAGTTTCTTTAGAGGTATGGAAACGGCTATAGCGATGTGAGCATACTCAATTGGCAGTAGTCATAAAACAAAAAACAAATTTCAACCACTTTATTCAGTAGCATATATAACTATCGTTCCTTATTAATATCGCCGTTTAGTTGTCTGCGAGGGTTTGCCCGCGTGAGCTAATGGGTTTAGATCGCTCAGTTAGCTTTTTATCGTTCTGGAGTCATTGTTTTCGATAAATATGCAGACAGAGAAACGCGTTGAAACGGAAACCAGGTACTCTTAACTCGTCATACACTGCCTCTGTTGGCTTCTTCTGTCTAAGTATGTTCCAATAACCCCATTCACAGCCACTCCTCAGTGGATTGCCACATTAGTTGCTCTATGTGGAGTCCCCCCCCCCCCGAGCCCCACCCAATGCAAAGTAAATCAATAATAAACACTCCAACATGTCTTCTTCCCGTACACGTCTCCACATCACTCTATATCTACGATATAGATGCAGAGCCACATGCTCTTTCTTATGAACGATAGATCTATATTTATTTGGTATATATTTGTCCGACGTTTATGTCAAGTGTCTTTGTGTCGCACAGTGGCTTAAATCAACTGTATTATAATGAGTATTTTGATTATTATTATGAAGATTGATGATTATGAAGATTAAGATCATCATTATTATGACACGGACATATACACACTGTGTGTAATTATGAAACGCACCACCAGGATAATTAATGCGGTACATGTGCGTTTTATGACTGTGTTAAAATACATCCCATGTCATATGTGCTTGGCTCATATGCACGTTAGTATCCATGGCCCCCTCGTCGATATTTCTCCATAAATCCTGTTGCCCCTTCGTCAGTATCCCCTGCAGCCCTGCAAAGCTCGGTTATCTTTAAGCCGTTCGCCTGAGGGCCAGGGTTGCCAGGTTGTGTAAATAAATTAAAGCAACAAATTATGTTTAAAAGCTTTTGCCGTAAGCCGGGGAAAACTAAAATTCATTATTCATGGTGTATCGTTGGGAATCTAGCAGCAGGTGTGATGATTGTGTGTGTGTGTGTGTGTGTGTGTGTGTGTGTGTGTGTGTGTGTGTGTGTGTGTGTTGCTTGTGTATTGGTCTTCATGTATCATTCTATTAAGGACACACTTCAATATTTGTGTCAGCATCTTTCTCAGGTATTGGTACTGTGAAAGATTAAGTGGACAGGGCTGAAATAGGAGCATTCCGGGCTTCAATTTTAAATATGCTGCTTGATGTTCAGCTTTTTCACAAAAATATAAGTTTTTTGCCAAAAGGAGAAACGAAAAAAAGGAAAAAAAGTACCCCTTTGATTTTGCCAGGCAATAACAAACAATCCATTAACTTGGCTCATTGACTTCATAAAATACTTAATTCAATTATTACAATTTGTAATGATTCATCTGCATAATTCTTGCAAATTCACAGGATAAATTATTCCCTCTTAGGTCCATTTTTATAATCGACTAATTCACTAATGGGAGCAGTGATATAAAAACTGAAGAAGTTATTTCCTTTCGTAATATATCAGCTAACAGCTTTCCAAATGCTAATTAGACAATGCGTTTTTTAAAAAGACTGCCAACTATCCCAGACTGTGTTACATAGGAGAATATTAATAGCTAATAGCGGCGTAAGATAAAATATTGTTTCAGCACTATTATGACATAGATGTGATGATATCGATGATATCATCTTGATAAAGATGTTCAATATATGGCAAATACATTCATTAGAACACCATTAGCGTTCATTAGCCTACCGGGCTATAAGTTAATACCCATCAGTCTGTGATTATTTCATTAAAAACAAGAGTTCCTAGGAGGCTGATTTCTTAATGGCTCCTCCGGAATATGTGCTTGCCATTTTACTCACTGTTTGGTTCCAGCAATATAAATGCCACCATCTCCCGGTCGTCGGGATGATCTGAGGTGTTTGAATAGCTTGTTGAGATGAATCCCATCATTAAAGCCAGCCACACTTCAGTTACACTGCAGCCCGCTACAGAATGCATTACACCATGCAGGGAAGATTTGGCTAAAGGTTTAGAGAGATTAAAGGCAATGCTCGGAAACGGATAATTATGATAATAAATGAGAAGGGACATTTTCTGGTTTTAGTTTTATTTTTCACGAGTGTGAAACAGGAACGAATGCATCATCTGAAACCACGCTGATGTGTGCCACCTTTTCCCGCCTGTGTCATTGTTTACAAATCAAACATACTGTCGTCTTCGCCTCTTTCATCTTCCTCTATCTCGTCTTTCGCCTCTTCCGACTCTGCGCATTCTTTTATTCTCTCTGCCGTCTGCGTTCCTCCGGCCTTCAGAACTCCTCGGAGTGGAAAGCTACAGAAGACAGACAATGTTAAAATGGTGCTTCTCAAGGCTTTGTTTTGACATTGCGTCCCTGAGAACCTCTCGGTGGACCTTTAACTGGGAGACAATGTTACACACACGTGTCCTCGGACCATATTACCCGCTTTGATCGTTCTTGGATGATACAGGAATTAATTATGTTGGTGGTTCTGTTTTCAATCTGCATGCTGTAATATCGGAGGTATTGAATAGCAGCACCTTGTTCTCTATATGACGATGCATGGTCCGCTCTTTTGATACTTAGCACAGGACTGGGACTCTTCGGAAAGTAAGAAGGGGTTCACAAATATTCAATAGCTCCCTCCATTATACTGGCAGATAAAGTAATAACGGAACTTGATCTTATACCTTGATCAATAGTGTCATCCTCATCATCCTCATCATCACCCTCATAATCAACCTTCTCATCTTCTTCATCATCATCGTAAGCATCATCATCAACATCTTCATCAGACTGATAAGCATGATGTTCAGGACACAGTGTATTTTAATGAGCTCATTATTTTTTAACCATTGGGATCGATGCGCATTGGACTTGAGGAGGTGGATGAACAACTTATGTTCAATTATTTTCAGCAAAACCATATTACAGTTAAATGCTTATAGGGCTTGTACATCGCAATGTCTACTTGTAATGACCGCCTCCATTTTGGAAGGAGGGGAGCGTTTGAATGTTAGTTATTATGTAGGTACTAATGTTTTTCTGGTAATTGTGAAGTTGAGTCATTAATTGTGAAATCATTCGAGAAATTGTGGGGTTTAAAAACGGCCACAATGTTTCTCATTGGAGACGTGGCAAAACAATGTTTTCATTACGGAATATTTACTTTTAATTACAATTTTACAACACTACACGACTACAATGACTCTCTTGAGTCCTCTCAAAATGAGTCGTGTCGAGGCATGAGTATAACTCCCACCCAAAAAAACCCCCATGATGCATTCTGATGTACAAGCCCTACAATCCCTGTTAATGGATGGGCGGGGACGCTCTTACGTGTGATGGATTCGGTTAGCTGGTGAATACCTTCCTCCTCCTCAGGGGCCACTAGGTTGGCTGCGAACGAGAACGCGAGGCCCAACCAAGTGGTCTCCTCCTCAGCGACAACTTCAGCAGCAGCTCTGGCAGCCATTGACTTTCCGGCACGAATGGCACCTGAGACCACCAACAGGAAGAGGGAGCAAAGGTCTTAGTGTGTGTGTGTGTGTGTTCATGTGTGTGTGTGTGTGTGTATGTGTGCCTGTGTTTATGTGTGTGTGAGCGTGCGTGTGTGTGTGTGTGTATTTTGAAGCATGTCTCTCAAGAGCAGGTGGGGGTTGGGCATCACATAATTCTTGTTATAGAAATATAGAAATAGAAAACAATTGAAAGAAACAATTGGAAGAAGAAATGTTCAAGACACAGAACACAAAATGAAACCACTGCAGTATAAGTGTCGAGAGATCAAACCCATTTGTTTGAGTTGTGTAGTTTGTATATTCGTCCGCTTACCTCTTGTCTTCAAAGCCTTCCTGACCACGGAGGGCGCAGGGGACAGACCTGAGAGAGAGAGCGAGAGAGAGAGAGAGAGAGAGAGGACTCAACATCACAACAGCTTTTGAGCAACAGCATGGATGGAGGGATTAGGAAGAGTACAAACGGAAAGAAACACACTGCGCAGAAGTTTGAGTTGAAAAACCCAATTAACGGGGAAGTGGAGAGAGAGAAAACAACAGTAAGGAGAAACACATGCAGAGGGAAACCCAGTGTGGGAGAGAAAGAGCTGCAGAATCGCTGGGTAAAAGAAATGCAGAACGAAACGCCAAATCACATGAAAAACAGTAAGGTTAAAGGTGACATATTATCCCACCAGGTGTGAGTGTGATTAGCCGTTCTGCCTCTTCTGACATCACAAGTGGTCATGTCCACCTAGATGTATCAAGGATTGATAAGCAAAAATTGCTACAGTCTACTGGGTAGGCTTGAAGACTGATCTATCCAGCACACATGCCCACTTTTAATGTGAGAAGAGGCAGATTTTCAAAACGGCTTGTAATGGCTAATCACACTCACACCTGGTGGTATAATATTTCACCTTTAACAGATCATTAGAGTTAATATCTTAACTCCAGACGATGAAGCAGGCTATGCCGTATTAGAGAAACCTAAGGCCAAAACCAGGCTCCAGGCAAAAACCCATCCGGGATGAAATACCATCGGTATTTGTAGATTAGTCTAATATTAGCTGCCATTTACACACATATACACACCAACGACGCACTCTTACGCACACTCCCACACACAAATATTTGCAGTAATGTGTGCAATCCCATCCAGTGCTGATTGTGATGTCTCCCACTTAAAGCTCTGCAAATGTGACATCAATTTTAGCTCAATTATTTCTTTGGGACATGAAGGAGATGTCCACAGAGCGAAACGTAAAACCTTCTAGTACCTCTCTGCTGATCAACCAGAGCTAACCTCTTTCTGCTTTTTTCTGGTGCTTTGAGAATTGGATGGAAGTGATTTCGCTCCATATCTCCTTTCATTCTCACACATTTGCATATTCCAGTTTGGTCTCCCAGGTGTAGAGAGAGAGAGAGAGAGAGAGAGAGAGAGAGGGGCGCTCGGAGACAGTGTCTGTCTATCAGTAGCCCAGGGTGTGAAGGACTTCCATAATACATCCCCCTCACAAACAGCTGATTAATGCACTGACATTTATGTGATTGGCACTCCAGATGGTGTCACCAATACCAAGAATAGAATAGTAGCCGAATCATTTTCCCTCTCTGTTGCTCTCGCTCTCTCTTTGATTGTCTCTCTCTCTCTCTCTCTCTCTCTCTCTCTCTCTCTCTCTCTCCTTTCACTCAGCGTGTGTGTCTCTCTCAGTTTCCCTCCCCCCTCTCTCATTCTCTCTCTCTCTCTCTCTCTCTCTCTCTCTCTCTCTCTCTCTCTCTTCCTCTTCCACTGTTTGTGTGTCTCCTCTCTCTCTCTCTCTCTGTGATGTCTCTCTACCGCTCTCGCTCTATGTTTGTGTCACTCTCGCCCTCTTTCTCCCTCCCCCTCTCTATCCCCCTCCTCCTTGTCCCTATCTGTCTCTCACACACAGACTCTGAATGTATATTCCACTGATGTCAAATCTTTCTTTGTGGGAATTGTATTCCTCCACGTAACCTTTTCCTGCCTCACTCCTCATTCTCACACTCTTTCAAGCCCGGCTATTTATTCCACCTTTAGCCAACCGTCTTTCCTTCATTTTGCTCTCCTCTCTCTCAAACTCTCTGCGGCCTCACCCCCTGCTTATCTCTGTTGATCGCCTCACTCCTGGGTTGGATCCCTCCATAATTCAACCCAGGGACAAAGGAACGCAGGTGGGCTAGGAAATGTATCCATCTCAGGCAGGGCAACCCATCGTTTGATAACACAAACTAAGGTACAAAATCGTCTTTGTTTCATACTTATGTTTACTGACAGAATTCCGTGTGCTTGTTTCTCATGATTGTTAAATTTCAATCGTCAGCCATTCCCCAGTGTTTCCACATCTTAGCAATCGCTTTTTGTTTCTCACTAAAAATGTATTCAGATGGAATTTTTACCTGTCACACTGTTTGTGTGAAAAATATGGATTTTCACTTCTACAACGCCAATGTGTTTGCAAAAATGTTAACCTGTCAACACTGACAAGGGGAGCATTTTCAACAATAATATAAAGATATGTTTTCCCTCGCCCTCATTTAAACCCTACATTGGCATAAACACCCACGTACGCAGGCACACACACAGACACACAGACACGCACGCACACACAGACACAGACAGACAGACAGACAGACAGACAGACAGACAGACAGAGAGACAGACAGGCACGTACACACACAGATGGTGTCACTTTTGCAAAAACCTAATCAAATAACATGTCATATTACAGAAGTAACAACTCTCTAAATATCGTAGCATTGCCTTTACAAGTCTATTGGATTGAAATAAACCTAAAATGATGCATTTTCTTCTCGAGCCACTCGCTCAGATTCTCTGACCATCTATCTCTTGTATCTCCCTCTTTCTCTCTTTCAAGTGTGCATGGATCACCCTGCCACTATAATGCAAAAGCCCCACCCAGCCATTTCCCTAAACACCAGGGAGTGTTTCTAATCTTCCTCGCTCCGTTTCCAAATGTCATCATTTACTTTCTGTCACGTACGCTGCTGTGGCCAAATATCATTGTGAGAGAATAGGCGATGCAATGTGGCAGTTGTCGCTGGTGGTGATGACAAAATGCTGTTTTCATTTATTCAATTATTCATTCCCTTTGCAAATATCCAAAATTGTATCGAAATCTCTTTCCAAAGATGGTTAGGGCACATTTCCTTGCTCTGACACATCTATATTCTCAAAACTAATAGCGTTTTAGTGTATTTTTCACAACAAACAGGTGAAAAAACGCCTATAGTGTCAGTGTAGTTAGGATGACATCGTTTTTGTATTTCATATTCTTGTTTCATTTTGTGTTCAGCAATGTTCATATTCATTTGACCGTGACGGGTTAGCTGTGCTGACCCCTATTTTGTTGTGGTCCGGAAGGAAGAGATTAGGAGAAACTTTGGACTCCAAAAATAAGTCAAACTGGCAGATGTTAGTGCCCACAAATAAACACACCACACACCACACACATAGCAAATCATTAATTAATCACAACCCAAGTCAGCAGCACACACAACAAGTTAATGTTGGTTGGTTGGTTTGTTGTTGTTTTTACCAGGATATAAACACACAGGGTCGTCACAGTATGATGTGAGCTCTTTTGATGGGATGGCATCGGCATGGCAACGGTGGGTGATTGACATCATGAGGATGAGAAGGATGTGATTGGTGGAGGGATGGAGGACAGGGAACGTCGGTTGGAGGAGGGAGTGAGAGAGGGAGTGATTAGAGATGAGAGTTTGGATGTTGCAGGATTCCATCTCTGTAGGACAGATGGAATGCATGGTGTTGTGTAGTACTGATGGAAGTAGTGTTGGGCATGACCCCCCATTGTACAATAATAACTAGAATAATAACTGTATTTTGAATACACCAAAACTTTATGGAGATCAAAGTCCTTTAAATGTGTAACTTTAGCTGTCTCCCTTCGTCCTCCAGTGTGTGGTATATTGTCGGCCTTCTGCTTGATTATTTAAACGTTAAGGGCAGGAGAGACACGCTGTTATCTTGAAATGAACTAAATTGACTTTAGGAAATGTAATATGCATTTCTTCTTCATGCATTTCACTTAGAGCAATGCTTTTTTTAGGATTAAACTTTCCTTTAATAATAATTTCAATCAACCTTTTACATCTCATAGGCTGTACAATAACAAAACTATTTAGCTTTAACGATACTATGTCAAGGTTAAATATATTGGGGACCAATGTTTTCTACCTGTTCACAACAATGCTGTAAATATCACGGTAGTCATAAGAAAATTCTTTGTTTCATCAGCTCTTGATAATCATGTGATATTTTCAATTCGGTCTTGTGTCAAGTTCATGGCCTGTTCAAATGAAGGGTACGTTTCACTAATTGAGAGTTTTGTAAGAGTTTTGTTATCTAGTTTATCTACTGCCTAGTTTATCTACTGTTTATCTACTGCCTAAACAACTTAAAACGAAAATAAATCCACGCCTGCAGTAATAGTTTGGTTCTGTATATTGAATGATCTGTATAAATGAATGAAGTTAATAACATGAAAAGAAAACGCCATTGTGGAATTTTCCATTGGAAACGTACTGGACTGGCAGGAGGGGAACATTGAGGATTCAATTTGAAAGCTAAACTTCGAAACACCGCGCGGCACAAGACTTCAGAGCCTTGCACAGCCCCTGTATTTATCAATAGCCATAAAAACATTGACTGAATTGCTTCGTCAATCAATGTATTACAAAGTGGATTTGGATGGGTAAAATATATATATTTATATATATATATATATATATATATATATATATATATATATATATATATATATATATATATATATATATATATATATATATAAACTCTATATATAATTATTTTTTATGAACGGGTCCACTTTTGAAGACTTGTTGCTTCAAAAATGCCTGTTGGATAATCAACATTAATCCATCTGATGAGGTGCGGATGAAAGTATGTCATGGTGAAAAGTGAGGGACATGAAAGTGAATTCATGGTATAATAACTCTCATAAACACAGTACTGTAGACTCGTCTCACAGTGGAGTGAAGTGCAAACATGGGTTGAATGAGAAAGGAGTATTTAAACATCTCTATAAAGTTCAGGCCATTATAGAAGTGATGAGCGTGGTGAGACCACGGGTTCTGCTCGTTACCTGCCAGCGTCTTGTAATCCAGCAGGTCGAAGACAACAATGGCTACTCCTGACCAGGTGATGACGAGCGCCACCACCAGCACCCACGCCACGGGAGAACTAAAGGTCACTATGAAGTCATTCATTAGCGTTCGCTGGTTGGACCGGGGAGGGGAGAGGCCAACGCCCCCGTTACTGGTCTGACCGCTCATTGGTTAAATATAGGACTGAAAGAGAGGGAGACATGTTGGGAACACATAGCGAGAGAAACAGGGACAAAAGGAAAGAGTTACATGAGAGAAGAATACATTGGTTTCGTATTTTTCTGTGATCGTCAAATATTCAGCAAATTGCACAAAACAGAGCAAAAGATCAGTATATTATCTACGTATTAATGTACATGTCCCTAGGGAAATTCTCATGTTTTTTGTAGCAGTTTGCACTCTTTTCGTGATGTCGGAGTTCCTTTGTCTGAGCTACTTCGACGTCACGACGTGACGCAAATGCAGAAGGCGGAAGTATGGATGTCTGGAGCTCTGCCAAGGTGTGGGTGGTGCACTTAATTTACAACATCACTCATCAACACTCATATACTCAACAACATGCACTAGCTTAAAAAACGGTTTCAAAAAATTGCCTTGAGTCATAACCATTGGGATAAAACTTCACCCTTACTGCCTAGAAAAAAAAAAGGATTAATAGGGGTGATGAAACTAATGAGCAGAATGATTGGCACTCAGTAGAAGAGTCTGCTACAACAAACTCTTGATAAAGACGGCAAAGTCCATTATATCTGGCAGTAGCCTTCCCACCCCCTGCATTAAGAACTGAAGTTCCTGCCCTCTGGTTCCCTCTTC
>NC_136949.1:7043110-7050610 GCF_949987615.1 Pollachius pollachius
ATCACACACACACACACACATATATACACGCTCTCACCGACCCACTCACCCACCCACCCACACACACACACACACACACACACACACACACACACACACACACACACACACACACACACACATTGAGTCACTGATGGTCAATGATGAAGAAACACACTATCAAACACAAACACACCCTCATCACCTATAGACTCACTATTCTGGACAGGCTCAAGTACACAAAAACACACTCTAAACGCACACATGCACACCATATTGGCAGAGCAAGGCCAGACAGATGGAGAGGAGGCAGAGGAGTGGGAGGTGGTGAAAATTAAAGTCACACCATCAGGAATAACAATTAGAGCTCAGGGAGTAACACCTAAACTGACAGACTGAATATGACTGTAACCAGGGAAACGGTGGCATGTATTAGTCCAGGCATTAACTCCCAGGTCCGTTTCACCCTCACAAATTTAAAAGCCAAGACACCGTGTTTGCTTTTTTGGGGGTTTTAGATTTCCGTCACGATCTCTGCAGTATATATCCCGCCCCATTTCAGGTTCCGATTGTGATTTGGTCTCGCTCTATTCTGTTCTATGCTATTCTTTACGCAACAGGTCAGACACAGCTATAGTTTCTAAAGTAGAGAATTTAGCAGAGGACAGATTGACAGACGGGACAGATGGATGGTCAGCAGACTGAGAGACTGGTGAACTGGTCAGTCATCAAACAAGCAGACAGAAAATCTGAGAGACAGCGACAGAAGTGTCCCACTGAATCACGCTCTGACTATGGAACATTCACAGGTACAGAATCAGATAGACAGACGGACAGACAGACGGAGAGTCCAGTATTACTGCACCACATCGACGCACACAGACAGTTTGACACATGGTGCTTTGGTTAGGACTAATATCCCCTGGTCAAAAGGTTACAGAAATGTTGAGCTACATTATACCAGATTCATGTTTCTTTTTTAAATCGACCAATACCCTGTCTTTCTCCCTATATCTGTCTTTCTCTTTCCTCACTGGACCCTGCTTGGTTACGATTTATTTGATATCTATCTTTCGTGGAACAGTAACTAGGATATCAGGCTCGCATTTTGCAGACTCCATTGAAATAATTCATACTTATATACACAAGAAGACGAAGAACAAGACCACAAAGAGGGATAAAGATCTACATTTAAATGTAGATCTTTAGCTTCACTTTCCTCTGGATTCATTTTATAACCTAAAACTCCTGAAGCATCATCATCACCCACTCTTCTTCTCTGTCATTCAAATTCCCTTCTTCAAGTTTTCTGACAGGCCATCTCCTTCCAGTCTTTTCCTTTCTCTTTATAGTTTAATCTTGACACCTTTCCCTGCCCCCTGCTGCCCTCCCCTCTCTGCCTTCACCAGATCCCCACCAGCCAGGCTGGTTGTTAAGACATGTCCCAATAGACATACGGGCTAATGCTCTGTCCTAGTTTACCCGTCTTAATTAGAATAAGCATATAGCCTGTCTGTGCCCTGCAGCACTTTATGGCTCGGGAGGCATGCGTGTGCGCACACACACACACACACACACACACACACACACACACACACACACACACACACACACACACACACACACTGACACACACACAAACTGACACACACACACACACACATGCATGCTACTCGCACACATTTGTACGGGCACACACACATACAGACACAAGCATGCAAGACTGTCAGGACACTCACTCACCCACACACACACATATACACACACTCTCAGATACAACACACACACACACACAGACACACACAGACACACACAATAGAGAGAGAGAGCGATAGATGGATAGATAGATGTCTGAAAAACATGATTGCCAGGAGAGATGATATAGACAGAGCCCATTTATCTGAAGGCACATTGCCTGAAAAATGATTGATGTAAAGCATTGCATAGATCCTTCATATGAAAAAACATAGATTATTGATGTGAGATAGAAAATACTTTTAGCCGTGTGAGATCCGAAGTCCTGCCAACTTCCATCCGTTGTTTGTTCTTCCCGCTTATCTAAAAACACATTGACAGAAGCCATTATCCACAGTTTGATGCAAAGAAAAACAGATTTGGAGAAACATGGCCCATTTCAGATTTGAAAAGACAAGAAATCAGAAGACAGAGTATTGTATTTTCCAGAGAAAGAGAGAATAACACTGAATGTTGTATACTTACAAACAATGTCAAGATTATGTTTTACCTTGTGAGTCTGTGATATAAAAACACGTCTTTCAGAAATAGCTTTGACCAAGAAGTGATTCTGATTTGAAATTACGCTTGCGGCTACATCAAAATGACATTTCCATGTCCTTGAAATGGTGGGCATCGCTGAAGCCAAATACAGTGCTTAGTTAGTGGACTTACAGGCTATTGTTTTTTATAGTTCAAACCTGGCATTGTCAGACAAGCAAGGTCATAAAATGAAGGTTTGAAAAATCGTTTTTGCTGAGTTGATGATTCACAGACTTCGTATACATTACATTTATATGCAATATATTGTTTCACTTCTTATGACAAATGTACTTATTGTAACAAATGCACTCATTGTAAGTCGCTTTGGATAAAAGCGTCTGCTTAATGCCCTAAATGTAAATGTAAATGTACATTTACATAGAGGGATTTTAGCAGAAACTTTTAGCCAAAGCAACTTACAATAAGTATATTTCACAGAAGAAAGAAACAACATTATGTTGCTGTTGCCGGTACAGTAAGGATGTTCATAGAACCAAGTGCCAAGCACTAGCAATCGCTAGGTTAACCCATTCCCTGTATACAAAATGATAGCTAGGCTCAGACGCTACACAATGCTACGTACTATTTTTAAGTGCCAGGACGTACAACATACATTAAGTGTGTACATTCAGTGACATTAAATTACATTGAGAACTACATTGTTCAAATTGAATGTCTAAATGTTATTTTATTTCATACAGTTCTTGCATCTGGATGCATAATTTCAGTCTCAATGCCTGGAAGTGAAATACAACTAAAAGCCTGTCAGCTATGTTATTTTCTGAATTACTGTTCATATTCTTAACCATCCATCACTCCTTCATATAGCTCTCTGTCACAGCAACTAACTCATCCTCTGTGGACATCTATTCCTGTCCCTCTTCAACTGTCTCTGTCTCTCACCTACCTCCTCCTAAATTGAGGCAGATCTCATATCTCTGTCCATGGACCCCATCCCCTCCCTTTTTTTATCCATAACCGTCAGACTGTTACTAAGTTGAAAATCATTTGAGTATGGTTGATACACTTCCCTTGAGCTCAGTTTTGTCCATTCTTATTGGACGGTTTGCAGACCTCTTTTATCTGTAGAAAGTTCACAGGTAGGATAAAATAGAACGCATATAAAGTCAAAATTAAAGGGATTCCTCGTCAATCTGTGAGTGAGTATGTGTTTGTGTGTGTTTGTTTTTGTGTGTGTGTTTTTATGTGTGCATGAGGGTCAACTGTGTGTGTGCAAGAGTCTCTTTGTGTCTGTGTGAGGGTGTTTTTCTGTGTGTGGAAGAGTGTCAATGTGTGCCTTTGTGTGTGTGTTCAAGAGTCTGTGTTTGTGTGTGTGGGTATGTGTGTGTGTGTGTGTGTGTATGTATGTGTGTGTGATTGTCTGTGTGTGTGTGTGTGTGTGTGTGTGTATGTGTATGTATGTGTGTGTGATTGTCTGTGTGTGTGTGTGTGTGTGTGTGTGTGTGTGTGTGTGTGTGTGTGCGTGTGTGTGTGTGCGTGTGTGTGTGTGTGTGTGTGTGTGTGTGCCTGTGTGTGTAAGAGCCAAGTTAACAGCATACACCTGGTGGACTCTGCTCCACAAAGATAAAGTAAAGTACCTAGTATAAGGCACAAGTTCACTGCCCACGGGAAGTGGGCAACTTTAAAAAATATGAATAAAAAAGACCAACGATTTAATGAAGCTTATTATTATGAAGAATGATGTATGATGGAGAGACGGATGGATGTTAGATGGATGGATCGATGACAAGTGGAATGAATGGATGGATGAATAGATGATGGATTAGATGAGGAAAATACACCCGGACCAAAAAGCCAGAATAGTACACAATATGCGTGCCATTGGAAAGTAGTAAACAAATGATTGATGAAGCACTAGACCAGAGAAAGGGATCAGGGGGAGACAGCGGACGGGAGCGCTGATGGGATGAAGAACGACCAAAACAAGGAGAGGAAACACAGTCAATGGGAAATGAAAGGGTAAATAATTGATAGAGTAAAGAGATACGAGATAGAGGAAATGGGGGGCGGCTGGATGTCTCACTGGATGGAGGGAGACATGGGGGGACCGTTGGACGGATGGATATGGGATGAACATGGGATGGTGGGGTGGATGGAGGGGTGAACATGGGATGGAGGGAGGGATGGATATGGGATGAACATGGGATGGAGGGAGGGAGGGATGGAGGTAGGAATATGGGATGGAGGGAGAGATTGATATAGGAAGGATGAAGGGATGGATATGGGATGAATGGATGGATGGAGGGAGGGATGGATGGAGGGATGGAGGGAGGGTTTGAAGGGTTGGATGCAATCAGCCATTTTCCCCCAGGGAATCAGCCATTACACATACCACTGTCGCTCAAGATTAGCAACATAATTACTCGCTGACACCCAGCACGCGTGAGTCTGCTCAGTCATGCGCATATTTCTTCTTTTGTTGTTCTGGTGTGCGTCGTGAGCTTGATCATTTTGGGGTTGTTTGCAAACGCATGTGACTTTTATCTGTGTGTGTGTGTGTGAGTATGTTTGTGCAATAGATTGCGCATTTGTGTGCCTGAATGTGTGGGAGAAAACGTGTGTGTGTGTGTGTGTGTGTTTTTCTGCATGCACGTTTGCATCTGTGTGTGTGTGTTTGTGTGTGCACATGGGGTTGAGCGTGTGTGTGCGTGTGGGCATGTATGTGTGTGTGGATAAATGAGTGTGCGTGCATTTGTCTGTACATGTGTGTGTGTGCATGTATGTGTGGATCTGTGTGTGTGTGCGCATGGGGTTGTTAAGCATTTGTGTGTGTTTGTGTGTGTGTCTGTGTGTCTGTGTGTGTTGGGGGGGGGTATATGGGTGTGTGCGTGCATGTGTGTGTGCATGTATGTGCGCATGTGGGAGGGGCAGTGTGACAGAGATAGATGGCGAGGGGAACGGGCCCCATTATGCTGTCGCTGACCAGTGATAGCCTCCACACCTCTCTGTCTTCCTCCGACTGATGGCCAGTGAGTGGGCGTGGCCGGGCAACACCCTACTCCAAATCATTTGTCACGTCCTAAAGGAAAATAAATTTACTTAAAACATGAGAAGTTCATGGCAGGTGTAAGGCTTAATTGTGTTTAACTTCACATACAGGCCTAGCGTTTACCATGCCAAAGACAATTTATTCACCTAGTCAATGTAATGAGGGGGACTGGTACATAATTATTGTTCTTTGTTAAAACTTAAGCATAAAAGTATCCCTGTCATATTTTTTCCATACTTGTTTCTTTAAAAAAAGAATAAGAGAGACACAGAGAGAGAGAGAGAGAGAGAGAGAGAGAGAGAGCTAGCAGGACTACAACAGTCGGTGAACGGCAGCTGCACACCGACCGACTAGAGGCTGCGTCTCCCCTCTTTCTCTCCCAGCACGTGAAAAGAACCGCGCCGCTCCCCTGCCGCGCGGAACACTGTGCGCGCCCCCCGCTCCCCCCCCAATTCAATCTGGCGCGTCAGATGGCAACACGGGAGAGACGCTCCGCGCTCTGATCACTCGCTTCGTCGTGCCATCCCGTTCTCATTGTCCACTTTTTTTTACTCCTGCTCTCCGCACACCGGGATGACGAGACGCTCACTGAACGTGTTAACGGCGTTAGCATAGTCTTTCACCCAAGCCTGTTCTAACAACGACTCTGTTTCAAGACCTTGACAAGAGGCACAGCGGCTTTCCCGCTACACCTCGCAGTTTAAGCACAGTGCCCAGTTGATTTGAAGAGGCGAGCGGCGGTGGAGCACGCGGCAGACAAAAGGCGATGGGGTTATGAAACCGGCGGTAACGGGAGGATGCGCCGGGAGAGAGGGGTCTATTTAAACGCTGAGCTCCACGGACAGCGACACGCAGGAACAACATCAGTCCAAACAGAATAGGCGATCTTCAGACAGCGACGATCAGAATCGTAGGCTGTACTTACCGCCAAGGAACTGTTCATATTTTTTGTGGTGAACCCCATCGCGCGGCAAACCTCAACCCCTGGATTATAAACCTTGGCGGGTTATTGCGTAGAGCGGACGTTTCCTGAGGGGTCCGTGAAGACAGGGAGACCCGAGAGGGGTCTCATGAACCAAACCTGGGAGCCGTAGGTACACCAGCACTTCTTACCGAGACACAGACTCTTCTGATCTTTTTTTTCCCTTCTCTCTAAACGGTCAAATCTTTAAGACTGCTGTACTGTCGGACAGACAGGCGACCAGGGAGTACCATCCGTTTGATTCCGTCCCGGTATCTTCCCTTTGAAGAGTGTTTTTTTTTTTTCCCTGTCACCACTGATAGGCCCTTATTAACATATTTACCATGAGAACCGATCCGAGCGACGATCGAGAGGACTCAGCAGCTCAGTCATTCAATCATTTGGTTCACCATCATTCTGGTCAGTAATAAGTACTTTAAATACAGCACACAGGTACACACAACGCCAGGTCGGTCCGGTGGATTAGCCCTGGTACAGATGTGAAAACTTTAGAGCTATTTATTTGAGAGAAGGTAGACGAGGGAACATCCTCGATACACAGGTCGACATTGGTATCATTTTGGACTGACACGGATGTTCAGTGACTTGGGATAAGCAGCCAGATTTCCCCCCTTTGGAATCCATCAGGCGAGAATCCAGAATACACGGACACACAGTCGTCCGTGTTTCCGTTGACCACCGGTCGCGTTATCGCAATCTGAGGAGCAAACGTCTCATGCACGTGTTTATCCGCCCGGATCTCTCCATGGTCTGCGGCGTGACAGAGTAGGACGCCCAAAGGGCCAATATCGACCAGCGCCTCCTCGTCTCGACTCGTGGAGCTGCTGTCGAGTCACCCGCCCCTGGGCGGAAGTTTGTTTTGGGAGTTGAGAAAAAGTTCTCCACACGTGGGCGTTCAGAAACAGGAGAACACCATGGGGTGTTGTAGCGGCAGGTGCACCCTGGCCTTCATCTGCGGCATGCAGTTGGTAAGTACACCGCTTTTATTTTTATTTTAGATATATAAAGTCTGTATGTGTGTCATCATCCTAGCGTAGAGGTTGATGTGACGTCAAACGCCTCAATCGAGAACCGGTAGAAGATGAAAGGTAGAGACGGTTCTGTCACCTGACGAAAGGTCTTCCCACCTATCAGCCAACCGGGGGGGCGCTGCTGGATTGGCCAGAGATGGGCTGTGATATAAGGACTGGATGGATGGATGGATGGATGGATGGATGGATGGATGGATGGACAGGGAGTGGGACAATGGAGA
>NC_136949.1:7053110-7060610 GCF_949987615.1 Pollachius pollachius
TGTTGGTTTTCTACAACCCGGTAGTAATTCTCGCCTCAGTGTACTACCTTGTGGATGTGACCTTCCACGCTTGAAATATCTCCCGGCGTCAAACTCCCGCAGATGAACAGATGTGTAATGTCACACCTGAAAAGACTAGACTAACTGAAACGGCTGCTGGCGCGGCCGAGAGCGAGTGGGAGCTGGGAGGATGAGGAGAAGATGTCGGGCAGCACTTAGTGCCAGTGAATATGAAACCATGTGATTCAGATTCATACACATCACATACATTTGAACGCAAACAGCTTCAAAGCTGCACGGTTAAAAAAAACAATGCTTACGATAAGGGAAAAAAAAAACGATCATCCTGGCTGGATATGCTCATTAAATATACAACTTTTAATCTTTAGGGAGTCTCACCGCAGTCAGTGCTTTGACCCAGTTTATCGCTGATCAATAATTTAAATAGAGCAATTTAAAACACGGAACTGTATCACATGCCATCTCAGTTATTGCTGTGGCAATTTCGAGGAAAGAGACACTTTATAGTAGAGGATTGTTTATTGAATAGCCATTCTGCTAAACAGAATTTTATTGTCAAACATTCCAGTGTTTATTACAGTTAAGTTTAAATGATCCCGTTTTTCTAAACAGAAACTTTATCGGCTCTTTATGCGGCACAATCAAAAGCACTTATCTGGATGCTACAAAACACAACTCATGGTAACCGTGACGGCCTTCAGACTTTGATACAGTACAAGCGCATATGTGCACTTCAGTGACTCATATTTTGTCTCCATTTCTAATGGTCATAGTTCTCGCCGCCATATGAGTCCACACACCCACCACCTGCTGTCGATTAGAGAATATCTAAACAACCAATCGGTATGAAAGAGGCCCTAAAGATCAACCAATAGAGACACACGTTCCAGACGAAGACAGGTGGGTGTTTGTGCTGCAGTTAATTGAGTGGGTAACAGAATGAAAGGGAAAAACAAATAAAGGTAAATATCATTGAACCGGCAGAGCTAAAGATATCTGTGAGGCATGTGTTCTCAAACATTGCCCATCGACATCCTCTTCCCAAAGGAAGAGTGAATGAACTAAGGTAAACGGTGTGGCGCATGACCAGCCTGCGAAAAAGACATTCGATTTTGATTTGAAATGAACAGTGTGAGGATTTCAACAGTTAGCTTGCACTCAAAAAATCTATGGCAATCACTTAGTTATTGGAACACATCTCTCTCCCTCTCTCAGCAACTTCCCTTTCATATTCTACACTTTTGAATAGTTGGTGACCCTCAACTGTTGTGCATGTAAGTGCACGCACTAAGGTGTAGGTCTCTAAAAGCTCAAATGAGCGAGCTGTCTGTCTGCAGTGGCACATTTCTGTGACATTTCTCCCATGAATAATTAATCACCAAGAGGCTATGCCATGAATAAAGACGCTTGTCTTGAGTGTGTGTGTGTGTGTCCGTGTGTGTGTGTCCGTGTGTGTGTGTGTCCGTGTGTGTGTTTGTGTGTGTGTGTGTGTGTGTGTGTGTGTGTGTGTGTTCTGTGCACACACCCGTCTAAATCGGATGGTTTTCAGCCAAATCACGGTCCATAATAATACGGGTTGTATTTTATAGTATTTTTTAAAGAGTCTATTCGATAAATTACTCGTTTGCCCTTTGTGCTGCGATTTCCAGGATGACGGCGCTAATCTCAGTTTTCTCGAACAAGGAATCACATTAGTGATTCGTCCTGTAAAAAGCTATTTATGGTTTAAACCGTTTTTTCTGTTCGGTGGAAATGATTTACACAAAGTCTTGGGAACTCTTCGAAGCCAATTAGCTCCAGCGTACCTATCAATGTAAAAACACATCAGATGAGATGAGATGTGCATGGGATAGCGGAGACAGGAACACGCAACATTAATCCACACAAAGTGGTTGCAAGCGTTACTTATTCTTAATCACAAGCTTATTGTTGGACCCCTGCCACTGTCTTTGGAGAACAATTTGTATTTTGGGTGGTTTTATTTTGTCATTTTCTGCGCAGTATCTCACATCTTCTCCCTGTAAGCATGTTAGGGACAGACCCTGTGAGGCACTGCAATGGTGATTGAGGCGTACACCGATAGAATTGACAAAGTTTGACAGCCTTCCTCTTTTATCTAGGAATCCAGTCTCTTTCATTGATGGATGGTTCAGGAAATAAAAGGTGAAGCTGGAGGGAGGGAGAGAGAGAGAGAGAGAGAGAGAGAGAGAGAGAGAGAGAGAGAGAGAGAGAGAGAGAGAGAGAGAGGAAAGATGATGGTTATTGATAGCAGTTTTAGAAATGCTCTTTAAATTGAACAATCATCATTTTATCTCTCTCTCCCCCACACAGGGCTGGTATTTGTTTTCTCACTCTCGCTCTCTCTCCCTCACGGCGCTGAAACGTGTTTTAAGCCATGTGAAATATTTCACCAAAGCCGTGCACTCAGAATCCATCCACCCGGACTGTATGGATTTTCTGACCCCTCGTTGTCCGAACACATCGTTCAGATACCGTTATTTTACTGTGAATTACGTTTCCTCTATGTCTGTTCTTCTCTGTTTGTTTTTTTCGATTCATCCCTGCTCCCTTTCCTATCCCATCCCTTTGCTTCCTCACTTTTTCCTTCTTTCCTCAAACTTCCTGGTTATACTTCATCCACCCACCGCCCTCGCCCCCTCCCTCAGAGGCCATTGATCCCACCGGAGCCATCCATTACACCGGTCATCAACAGAGTCTGTTTACAAATGTAATCGGACACGAGAGTCCTGAGGCTGCTCACATCAAGCCGCTTCCTTTAGGTTGTGCTCCATCAATCCCAGGTTAGACCTGGAGCCGTTTTAGGTTATATTTACTCCGTCTTAGTTCACAATGTGGCTTTAAATAGTCACGGTTCGTTCTGTTGGTGAAACAGCGGTTGGTGTCGCTGTGTTTTGGAGTTCTTAACAAGGAAGCAAAGTAATTGACGGAAATGACCCTCAGCGCTAACTGTGTACGCGTTTCCCCCAATATGTGAAACTCTTATGTGTTATTTATTTTATGCAACAGTTACACTAAGGGCGTTGCTTAAACGAGAAGGAGTGTTTAAAGTGCAGTTTGTAGGATTAAATGGCAGAGGTGAGGTTGCAGATAGCAGCCAACGGAATACCCCCTCCTATTTTATTGCATCATAGACACATTTTAAAACATACTTATGAATATTATGTTCCATTTCGGCCAAGTCCATTCTGCTAGATGCGACTAAATTCTATTGAAAAGCAGATTGGTCCAATGTCTTCTAATTGGGATATTATAAAGAAAACCAGGGAGAAAGCTTAATGAACCTTGAGACCGTGTAATAGCCCACAGACGTAGTTTCCTAAATGACTCTCATGTGAATACAGTCTAACCTAAAACTAAGCCTTGGGAAAAAGAAAGAGCTATTTTCGTCGCGCACGAGCAACCGAAAGCAAAAAATAAAATCTCCACTATGTGGCTGTTGGCAGTGTGAATAATAATATCAGGGCGCAGTAATAACATCAGGGTAATACGTCCCCTAGGGGCCCACGAGTCTTGACCATTTGCCTGGCCCCTGAAGCGTTTTGCTTATTTAGTGGTGGCCGGTCTGTTACAGGTGCACCGTGAACGTGTTCACACAGGCTAAACATGCTGGCTGTTTGGATAGCGCCTTTACATAGAGCCGCTCAAGTGGAAATGTACTTATGTTTTGTTGCTCAACATGTAAACAACTCGGGCCACTTCCTCCCTTATGGCGTCCATAATAAACCTTTCCTAAACCCAACGGGGCGTCTCCGTGTGAGGTTCTCTCCAAAGTAGTCTGACTCAATGCACACCCACTTAATTACGTTACAGAGGTGTGAGCTACACACTAGCTACACAGCTAAGTATACTTTCTCAGTGAGCAGCAGGAGGTAGAATAATAGCTTCTTGCATCCTCTGCTGGTACAGCTGTTGACTCCATACCTTCCTCCTCTTCCTCCTCTCCTTCTCCTCCCCCCCTCCCCCTTTGTTCTCTCACCTCTTCTCTTATTACCTCTCATCATGACTTGTCCGTTTCTCACCTCGCCTATCCGTTTCTCACCCATCGTCTCCTTTTCATCCCTTTATCACACCTTCCTGTCAGACCGTTATATAATATATTATATGTATATTAAAGAAATAACACCAAAAAAATAATAATTGGCAGTCACATCCATGATGGGGCTGTGAGTGGTCAATTCATAATCTATAATATTTTAAATTGTATTAAACCCACATCTGCTGTGGGGGGTAATTTGATGGCACTTATTTTATTATATTCCATATTTATATATTTTCCCAGCACCGCACTCTCATTACAGCTAAATATAAGCAGGGCAACAGACATGCGCTACAGTGCATTAAAATCACATTAATCAATGCAGACATCTCATTACCTCTGAACGAAGCGCTGATGAAATCATTTGCATATCATCGCACCCTGCAAAGTGGGTCGCGGGTGGAAAGATATTTTGTTACATTTTTTTTCCAGGAAGGAAATAATAAGCAAGTTTCAAATGTTTCATTTGTAGCTGAACGACGGATAAACCGAGTGGCTTGTGGTTTTAACATGTGCCCTCAAGAATAACGAGGAAGAGAATAAAAGATTGATATTTGTTTGTATTTGTTTCACGGCAGACACAAATGACCTAATATTGGATTGTGCGAGGTCCAACATGTTTGAGAGGGTCTTTGCAATTCAAATATTCACCAAAAAACTATCCGCATTGTTTCAAGTGAAAGCAATGGGGGATGGCAGTAACAATATCTTTGCTGTATCTCTCATTTAAACGGTCCAGCATGGGGAGAGTACGCTGCTCACTAAAAACATTAGAGGATGATGAGACGAAACGCAAGGAGCGATATACACTGTGAGGCACGCTTCTCCTCGCTTGGTTTGTAAGCGGTCGGTCACATAAGGATACCGTATGCGACTGGCAATGGAAATGTTCACAGGGCTCTGACTTAGGCCCTATATATATTTAATCCTTGACCTCATATGTGTGATCATCTGTCGACATGTTAGGTGTTGCTCAAACAATCAAGCACTGTGATGCTATTGGTCAGATGAAATAGTGGAGGCTGTTGCCTTGGGTAGCATGTGCTATGTATTATTGGTTTATTACAGGCCTTCGTCTCCTTATTGGTGTTGAAGCTGTTGGAGACAATGTTCCACAGTTATTTTAATAACCAGCGTAGTGCAATCCCAAAGAATCTCACACTCTGGTGTTACATCACACCACAGAGATAAAACAAAATAATCGAAGGATAAAGACAAATACAAGGCGCGTAAATGGGAAAATAACGCTAAACGACAATAGAGCAGCTTTCTTGTTAGCTGCGAGCTGTGGAGTCGTAAGACGTCCATAAATGCGGCAGTTGGTGTTTGTGGTTTATATCTGGAGAAACCCCTCTTCAGTTTTACAGACTTTTCCATTTTACCACTTAAAATACATTTCCTCCGTTCCTCGATCGACCGCTCCGGCGCGATCGTTAGTGTGCGTAAGTGACGCGTCGGAAACATTATCTGACACTTTGTTGTGCTGTCTGTTGTTTGTGTGCTGCCTGACAAGTCATCTTACGTCGTAGTATCGACAGCCCCTGAGCCTGACCTTGTGTGTATGGCCGTTTCTGACGGAGGAGAAAACGATGATGATCGGTCAAATAACGCTGTCTCAATATTTACTGTGTTGAGGCCACGTTTCATTGGTCGAGCAAATTGAAGATGGGTGAAAATACCCTAAAATTAAATGGAGGCAGAGCTACATTTGACATTTCCACATTTGGTAGATGACTTAATGATAAAAAATAATAAAAAAAAATCATACACACATTCATGCACCGAGGCTGAAGTCAACCACGCAAGGCGACAGCCAGCTCTTTGGGAGCAGTTAGGGTTAGGGGTCTTGCTTAGGGAGGACTCAAGCCGGGGATGGAACTAGCAACCGTCAAGTTTCAAGTCAATCCGCTCTACCTCCTGAGCTAAGTTTCGAGCTGGAGAGAAAGACGGTTAGGCCAAGTGGAAAGATTGACGATACAGAACGCCACGGAAAAAGTTTTTTGTTTTTTTTCATTTGTTGCCTAGTTGACAACTAACTCATGTACTTTGTTCTGCTAGTGCCAGTGGATCGCTGTTTACACCTCAAGGAGTTAATAACGGATTCTGTCGTTCTCAGAGTGCTGTTCTGCTCTGTTATTGTTGTTGCCTCGAGAAGAAGAGAATTTGTTCTGGACAAATTTTTATCAAACTTATTATTAGAATTGGTGCGATAGGCTCCAACAAAATACTGATTCAGCTCGAGAGCTGAAAAGACAACGATTTTGTTGGTATTCAAAAAAAGAACTGTGCTTTTAAACTAAGTTCATACATATACATAAACATAATTGGTTTTCTAGTTAATTAAAGTAAAATCAATGTAATGAACTATGGCTGTGGTATTACGTTTACGTGGTGGAAGTACATAATTGGTTTTCAAGCTTCCTTAAATAAAATTAAAAGTAATATAATTAACATATTTTCCATTAGTCAATTTTAATAGACACTTTGTTCCACTTCAAGCCTTTTGTTTGAGCTCAAATTTATCTATTTGTTAATAAAGAAAGGTGGAAGACAGCCCATAGCAGTTTATGTTGCCTTCATGTTATCCTGTAATAATTGTTGTATTAAAAACGGTTTAGGGAGGGTAACAGTCGGGTGTAAACCTCTTGACTCTTGAATAATGAATACATGAATCAATGAATGTCCTTGTGTGAAGCTCTGGCCTAAAAACACCACAACTTCACTCCAAGCAAGTTCTGTAACCCTGGGATTCTACTTTTTATTTTTTACTTCTGGAAGAAAAATACAGCATTTAATTGAATAACAACTCGAGCATTGCTTTCTGTCCTTCTATCTCCCTCCCCCATGTCTCTTCTCTCTCTGTCTGTATGTCTTTATCATTTCTCCCTATGTGTTTTTTCTTGGTTATCTTCTCTGTTATCCTTGTTATTTTATTTCTCACTCTCTCTCGCCACTTCTTCCTCCCAGGCCATTTGAGTTATTAGCAGAGCTGTGTGTGTGTGTGTGTGTGTGTGTGTGTGTGTGTGTGTGTGTGTGTGTGTGTGTGTGTGTGTGTCTCCCCCTCTCTCTTTGTGAGAGAGAGGGAGATTTAGCAAATTATTACTCCAAACTTGCAAGGGAAGAGACATTTTGAAATGTATTGCTGTTCAAACCCTTTGAAGAGCATAAAGCGTGCCAGAGAACATTACACAGCTCTCCTTTCAAATGATCAAATGTATTAAGTTGACACAATGGCCCACTGCAAATGGCTGCAATTTTATAACCCACATAACAGATTAACATATATTTCATATGGAAGTAGTAGGCAAAAGCTAAAATCAATTAAAATATGATAAAAGGTATCTCTAATTGACATTATTTAGTAAGTAACCCAAAACATTACTATTTTAAATCTTAAAGGAGCAGCATGTTACACGTTTACA
>NC_136949.1:7070610-7078110 GCF_949987615.1 Pollachius pollachius
CCTTTGTTTTTAACCATATGTCTCCCTGTACATAGACATTTTTATTAAATCATTGAAACATAATAGCCAATAGCGTGAAAGAATGTATACGTGTGTGTACGTGCACTAATCCCAAGCTCATTCACTGAATGAGACCTTTTCTGTATAGAAAAAGTCCGCCGCCGTTAATACAGTGTTTGCACGGCTGATTGCTCACAGACCCTACCCACCAACAAACGCTCATGTTCATCTCCTTCTCCATGCTCTGACCTGCAGGGGAAGGCTCTACTTCCTGCCTAGCATGGGCACGCTTGACCTGCCAGCCAGTGGCCCGCAGCCAAACATAGCCTCATTCAACGCTTAATTACAGCAACGCGAGATGGGGGATTGCAACAAACCACTCCAATCCATTCTAATGCTGTAATAACAATTATAATAATTGGGGGGTGGGGGGGGGGGGTGGGCGGTTTAAACATCCCGTTAGCGCGTGTTCCCTAGATCTGTACTTAGGGGTCGTGGTTAAGTACCCGCCGGAGCTGTGCCGTCACTACTGAAGTTGAATTGAACGGAAGAGATTTCGAATGAATTGCAATGAAAACGAGGGGCGATGAATATCCGGTGACAGGAAGACATGGCGGGGCTATAGAACAATGGCATTGAAATATCGTCTCTTTGAGAAATTCAAAAGCCCCTTTTGTTCTTCTGACATTTAAATGTCATGTTTACATGGAGAACGCCCCCCCCCCCCCCCCCCCTCTTCCAGTACATGCAGATGTGGGGCGGAGCTTGGGTGGGGGACAATAGGAGGAGAGTAGGGAGGGACGGACGCGGATGGAAGCAGAGAGGAGGAGGAAGAGGAGAAAGGGGGGGCAGAGAGGGGGAGCAGTAGCGACGGGAGGGTTGCCAGAGGGGAACCCAAACTGGGCTGGAGAGGGGGCAGATTATTGACCCCCAGACCTCCCATCAGCCACATGGTGGAGGTCAAATCCCTCTCCTCTCTCCTCCCCTCCCCACTCCCCTTGAAGGTCTTCCTGTGTCCTTGAGCAACAAGGTCAGGGGTTGCCATCTCTGTCCTTTTTAATGGCTGCTTAAGAAGTCTACTATTTGTCTTGTACAATACTGTTCCATAGATGAAGTGTGTTTCATCGCTGTATTCATAAGCCGCTGAGACATGTCGTCAAACAGGTGTTAGGTAATTATTTCAAATGGCTACATGGTCTAATTCAGCATGCAGTTACGATTATTAGTTATTAAGTCATGTGGTGACATTCCTGGACGAAAGACCAAGTGATGTATGTTCTCAAGCACACTAATTGCCACCGCTTATGTAGAAGTGTCCTCGCAACATGTATTAGTTGCTAGAATGTGCCAAACACCAGCGTTTTCACACCAGTAGTAATTAAGAGCATGGTACTAACTACGGCGTCGTGTTCAACCGAGTCACACCAGGATCCAAGCTTCGGTTAATGTGCTATTTCAGAATAACACAACACCACCTCCACTCAGGAGGTGAAAGTCATTAGCATGTATCAAACACCGTTGTCTAGACACCACACGTCGGGCGATGCCTGCGTCCCTTCAACATGTTGTGTCTCGACTTTGTCGGTGACATTCAAGACAACATCAGAGGCATGGTGGATGTTGTTGCATCGCTGCAACCCACTCACAAAAATAAAACACAGTTACATCCTGTTCAAATTATGAAAACACCACAGATGACCTGGCTTGGGTTTTGGTTCAACGGTTCAGTCTCCATTTTCAGTTTGGTTTGGTACTATATATATATGTATTTATGTATTTTTTACTTTTTATAAACCCAGGGTAGGCTCACTATGACATCAGATGCTCCGGCTTTCACCCCTTCCACCCCTTTTGGCTAAACTACCCTTCTAAACTAATCAGCATCAGCGACCATCTTGCCAGTGAACTCACAATGGAGTCTGACCATGGATGACATCATGCAAAGGAAGGACGCAGCACTGCCAATGAGATCACTGACATTGTTTTGGTCCCTTTTTAGCGTGACTCATGGTCAGCCCCCTGGTTCAAAGTGTACCCTCCTACCCAGCATCACATTGCATCACGAGAGAGTGTAATGCTTGCGGCTTCTCATCGTCATCATCATCATCGTCATCATCATCATCATCATCATCATCTTCCTCATCATCACCATCATCATCCTCCCCATCACCGTCATCGTTGGCACGGCCCTCCACCTCCTCCTCCTCCTCCTCCTCCTCCTCCTCTTCCTCTCTCCTGAGTCATCGCCGCTCTACCGAATGCATCACTATATCTCCCTTGTAAACATGATGCATTGTGACAGCTCCCATTAAGTGGATCTCCCAAATTACTTTTCAACAATGTTCATCTGAGTGGATCTGTTGTACGTTCCTGCGCCCGTTCATCTATCGCCGAGTGCCTGATAGCGCCCGCTAATTCCTGTCGGACATTATGGGCATTCTGGATATGATTGAATCCTTGCGCTGACAATGATCGTGTCTGAGTGTGGGCGTTGGGGGTGGGGGTGGGGTGCAGCGGGGGAATTGGATATTTAACTGAGCGAGGTTTTCTGCACAAGACCGCCATAAGGCCTATAGCCGCGCCATCTCGTGCTTTTTCTCTCTTTCTATCCCCTGTGAGGTCTCCTCTCTTTCCCCTCGCTGTTCTTCCTCTGATTGGCTCTGGTCTCCTCTCGCTCGCTCCACTTACGCTGTCACGTTGTCCATCTCCTCCTCCCCTTTCCCTTTACTCCATTACCTTTCCCTTCCTCTCGCTATCTCTCTCTCTATCTCTGTGCTACCGCATTTTCCCTCTCCTGCTCTCGCTCTCTCTCTCGCTCCCATTCTCTCTCTCTATCTCTCTCTCTCTCTCTCTCTCTCTCTCTCTCTCTCTCTCCCACCCCCTCCGGTGCGCTACCCCCTTCTATCTCTCTGAGCTCTAAGTAGCCACAAATGGTTCCTAATAGCGTCCAATGGAGATTAATTGATTGTTGTGTGAATTGGATCGATGGCAGATTGCGTCTGCCTTACACAGTGGGGATGCTCGGCAGTTCACTGGCTGTAATTAAGTTATCAAATAAACCACAGAGCGTGCCGTGTATGTTCTCATTTTAGGAGAAGTAAAAGTTAATGGTGATCCCGGGGAAAGAAGGAAAGAAAAATTTACCCGTTTGGCGATTGTGTGTTTGTGTGTGTGTCTGTGTTTTAGGTTTGTGACCCACCCGACCTGTGTTCAATCGTGTTGCAACTCGCTGTGCTTACGCCCC
The DNA here is from genome assembly GCF_949987615.1 of Pollachius pollachius. Lineage (NCBI taxonomy): Eukaryota > Metazoa > Chordata > Actinopteri > Gadiformes > Gadidae > Pollachius > Pollachius pollachius. The sequence goes on from NC_136949.1 coordinate 7,073,855, forward strand.
CTTTCATTCATTTCTGTGTTGTTGTTGCTATTTCTGTCCCTCTCTTTCTCTCTCTCTACTTCCTTGTCTGTTTCCCTTTCACCGCTGATTCTCATTGTCTCACGCCCACTCGTTCATTCCGCCTTAGCGTCGTGTTCCGCCGTCTAGACCTGCGGAGCGAGACTCGGCCGCCGAACCCCAGCGAGGACGGGGGGGAAGTCAGATCTCCACCCCTGGCCATCCTCTCTCTAACCCCGGCCCCTGTCTTTCTCTTTGACCGTGTGTGTGTGTATGTTGGGGAGAGAGAGGGGAGTGCGACAGTAACTATGATTTTGGGCAGGGTGGTGGGACAAGGAGCGAGCGAGAGCCATTGAGGGCAAGAGTTAAAACACTAAACCTAAGAGGAAGCAAAAACGCGACAACCAGTTAGGCGCAGAAAAAGGATAAGTGGCAAGTGGGTACACCAAGACAAAAAGGACACGAAGGACAAAGGGGCTGTTGAGAGGGAGATGACCGGAGATAGGAAGAAGTTCAGGTAATTGCCTGTTTTATGACAACAGGCAGATCTGGTAACAGAAGATCCCATGTTAAATATGCAAGAGGGGAAGAGAGAGGCAGAGAGGCTATGACATCGTCAGGGTTTGCAGCATAGAAGGGGGAAAACGAACGCAGGTACACAGAGGAGAGAAGAGAAGGGACCGAGGGAGAGGTTGACAAGCAGGTGAGGCGATGGAGAGACTACAGAGCACGGCAAGACAGCGTAGGTGTGATGGAACGAAGACAGGAGAAAGAGGCAATCTTTCCCTCAGCTATCCTCGTTTCTTCCCTCTGCAAAAGTAACTAAAGCAATCCAACTCTATCCATCTACTCTGGCTAGACTCAGGCACTCGCTGTCCTTGTAGCTGTGTCTCCCTGTCTGTGTGCTTCTGCCTTCCCCTCTTTCCCCTCTAAGGGTCTGTTGTTCACTACTCTCCCTGTCCCTGTGCCTACATTATGGTTTTTCACCATCTAACAGTACCTCGTTCAACCGGATCAGTACATTGTCCCTTCTTTACCATTGTGTGTCCCTGTGCGCATGACTAAAACTCCCATCCTATCCGTCTTGGCTCTTTTGTATACCGTCTGTCCGGTTGGCTTGTTCCTCATCAGTTTCCCAGAATGCACTGGGTTGTAAGCCTTTCGCTGTCATTAGTGTTCTCTACAATGTGTTTTCTCTGCGGCTCTCTCTTTTATTGCCCTTATTCTCTTTATCTATCTATTTTATACCTGATGCCTGCTGTTTCAGGGCATGAGTAACCAGGGCTTTTCACGCACACACGCATTCACACACGTGTGTATGCACACAAAAACACACACACTCACTCACTCATTCATTCTAAATCAATGGCTAATTAGATGTCGCTCTCACACTTAGCTCCCAGTTAGGGAACTGGTTTAAACTGGTTTGGGAAAATGTGTGTGTGTGTGTGTGTGTGTGTGCATACGTGCGTGCGTGTGTGTGCGTATGTGTGCCTATAGACCTTGTTACTCAAGTACCAGCAGGCACTGCTTAAACTGGTTTGGGAAAACGTGTATGTGTGTGTGTGTGTGTGTGTGTCCGTTCTGCTCACACTACTGTTCCTAGGATGAATGCAAAGTGACACATGTATATAATATTATTAATAATTGTTAGAGTAGTAGTAGTTTGCAGTAGCTAGGGGTTTAAGTAGTAGGTAACCATTTTTATTTCCTTGCCATTTGGTATTGAATTTTTTGAATTTCCGATCTGTTAAAAAACAAACAGAAGCAAAGTCCACAAATTAAATTCCTGCCGAACATCATCAAGGACGACCACTTATTGAGTTTTCAGGACAATCTTTTTTTTAGGGATTATTTCTTGAATCGCACCAAACAAAGAATTCCGAGCACGGACAAAAGCGATCATCACAGCCTCTAAACAGATTAGAAGCACTCTTCCGCACCCTGCCTCGGTGCAAAGACGACATAAAACATGGAACGCACACAACAATAGGTCTTAATAAAAAATGTCCCCACAAAGCCCAGCTGTTTTTAGTGGCAGCAGTAATTACACAGTAGGCCTCGCTACCCAGAAGGCTTCTGGCTCCCCTCTATCTGCGGAATAGGGTTCCAGAAGGGGGACTTTTAGGATAATTAAAGCAGGAGGAAAGTGATGGATGAAGCAGACCCAGCGACAGTGCTGTAGCACCTCAGCCAAGCCCTGAGCAAGAGAGGAAAAAAAGGAAAGGACTAAATTAGCGCCGTCGCTATCAGTCGATGCTAATAATGTATCAGATGGAGCGCACCGGAGAAACCGCTGTTCCGCCTGGGGGCGAGGTGGGAGATTGGGAATGGACGGATTGATAAGGGAAGTGGAGGATTGGCTTTGAACTGGATATTTAGGTCATGGCAGAGAGCCTAGGTCTTCCCCGACTGGAGCCGAAAAACAGACATGAAAAAAACCGCAAAGCAGATGAATTCTCGGGTGAAACAATAAAAAAGGGTGTGCAGATGAAGTGTGTGCAGGAGGCGGGGTCTTAGGGGGAAGATAATATTGTGTCGAGTAGACCCAACGTAATGGGGGTCTTTGCTGGGAGTCTTAACACGGTCTCCAGGCAGGGGGATTCGTAATCCTTTTTTTTTCGACCCCCTTTTTATTCAAGACGCGGTTTCTCCTCGCCGTTTCCCCGTCTGAGCAGAGCGAACGCTGTCACTTAAAGGGTCAGGCGGGGGGGGGGGGGGGGGGAGACGAGCGTGCGCATGCGCACACGGTTGTCACAGGGATGAACAAGTGGTAACGGGAGAATATAATACATGCGCCGGCGCTACACACAGTCTCGGAGATGAGCTGAAGCATCAAAGGCTGTCGCTGCAACAGATCCTGCAGGAGCCAGGCAGCCCCTTTACTCAAACCATACCTGTACATCCCTGGAGGTTTGGTCTGCTGTCGTGTCTTCTAACACCCCTCCCCCCATATGCTCTTTATCGCTCCCTGTCTTCATGTCGGTCTGCCTGCCTGCCTGTGTGTCTGCCTGTCTGTCTGTTGCTCTCCTTCGCTAGTTTCCTCTCTTTGTCTTTCTGTCTGTCTATTGGTGTCTTTCTCTTGCCTCTCTGGCTGTCTATCTTTCTGTCTTTCTTGCTTCATTTTTATTGATATATCACGCTCTCTCTCGCTGTATCTCGATTTCAGTCTCTCTCTCTTCTAACAGTTAATATGATATACATTTGCATTGCTAAAGCACACCATTACAATATGATAAAACATAATTATAAACAAAATAATAATCTCTCTCTCTCTCTTTAAATATAATTAATTCATATTCATCACTCATATTTCCCTCTCTGTGGTATTCCCTGGACTATGTGTCTGAATGTATAATTTGGTCGGTGTGCCTGCCTATCTGTCTGTCTATCTGCATGTCTACCTTTCTGTCTCTGTCCACCAATCAGGTTGAATGGATTTCTATATAAGCAGGTTTGATGGTGTTGATTAACTATTGTTAAAATCCAATCCATCTTAATTTGAATCTAAGAATAAATGTGTCTGTATGGCATCCCTTGTGTGAATTTAACACATAAATGTGTTAATAAAAATAGATATTCCCACTTCTGTGGACTAATAATAAAATCATTCCTTCCTTAAACCTTTTTTGCAGTCATGTTGTTGAACCGTTTCTTCTCCAAGTCAATCTAGGATTGGCCGTAGCCACTCAAAAACGTATTCGTCTTATTTGGCATCCGTGCATTTCGCGGCCATCATATTGGATTCATCATCTCAGCGGTATATTTGCATCCTAATATAGCATGGCGTACATGTGCAGCAAGCATGATAAAAAAAAAGACTTAATCTTCTGTCATCCGATACAGCCAATGCATGCTGGGAATACCCAATGATTGCATTCTGGTAGGAGTGCGCCCAGTGAAGTTGCCCACTCGCTGGTTCTTGTCACAGCAGAACGCAGACATGAGCTGCGTTGTCAGCTGTGAGAAGAGACGACCAGGGAGATGTACATTCTGTCAGCGACAGACAGTCATTGGTTCGTATTGAAGTGTATTTAATTCTGTTTACCGGGACCTTGAGACGAACCAGCTACAGTTTTCAAGGAGCTCATTGAAAGCATGCATACACTCATTGGATGGCAACGGAGATAGAAAGCACAAGTGCTGCCCGTATACAAAAGCTCAATCGCTGTCCCCCTTTCACGTACTATGAACAGACACACCTGCACAGTACACAAAAAAAGAAGTGCTTCTGAAAAACCATGGTAAACCATTAAACA
>NC_136949.1:7083110-7153110 GCF_949987615.1 Pollachius pollachius
GTTTTGTGATAAATATGAATCTGGCCGTGGTTGGGCAGTAATGATTTCCAAATAAGGCCACAGCCTCACGTTGTTCAATAGACTCCAGCCAATCAGAGTGTCGCTCGGCACTCTTCCCTCTCGTCCAATCCGGGTGGAAGTAAAGCAAAAAAACATGTTCTGATCCAGGATAAGCCTTTGGTGCAGATTTCTGTTTGTCTTTTAATGATGTTATTCGGTCTATTTCGACCCTAAACTGTTTTGATTGCTACACCATCCTCGGGCCCCGTGAGATCCAGACCGATCTGCAGAGAGAAACAGAACGTGAACTCGCAAGATGTAGTCATTACGTAATGGAGACAGTGGCGTTAGCTTATAGGGTGATGGGCTAGTGTGGCTCAGTGCATCGGCCACGTCTTTAGGCGAGATTATATTAGCGGCGTCGAGTGACTATGTCAAATGATTGCATCGTAATTGCATCGTGTAATAAAACCATTACTCTAGCCTCAAAATGTCTTCTTTTAAATGTGTTTGCAAGGGGGTTGGATATGCAGATCATTGAAAAAACATATGCGCTTGTATGACGTGTGAATCGATTTAATTTATTTTAAATTCTGGCTTTTGATTTCTTCTGAATTAGCCGTATGATTATGGCAGGGTCATAAAATGGGAATGGCAGCACGGGTAAAAGCTCCATGTTTCTGTTAATTCTGCGCTATGCACACAAAGCCTGCTGGCCTCCTCCAAGACGCAAGGAAGAGAAGCCTCATTTCAAACACTTAATTGGTCTAGGCTACATTAGCTCACTAATGGCATTCTCTCATTTAATGGATTATACATATCTTATTTTTAGACCTTAAGGACATTCAAGAGGGACTTCGTAAAGTGGAAACGTGAGCAAGCCAGGGTCAGTGGTTTAAAATTCAGCGTGCACCCTGGTCCGAGAGTCCGGCTATAGAGAGAGTATGTTCCATATTAAAAAGTAGTTTCTAGGTTAATATCAAACCACATCGGCGATATGATTAATGAGTGATTTCCCATGGAATATGCTTTGGGGTTATACCATTAATGTGAGAATATGAGCTTTTTAACAAGAACATTGAAAATCTATCCAATGACAATTTAATAGTAGGGTGACCAAGCATGGAGGTCTAATAACGTAGAGGTTTCATTGGAATAGATTACTGCCGATGTGATTTAAATGACGAGCTCGCTCTTTTCCAGGTGTGCTTAATCAGTGGAATCAGCGGCTGCAGTGATTGGTTGGAATGAAGACATGTGTGCTTTTGACCCTCCTGTGATTAGTCACCCTATGGGATGCCACTGCTAGAATAAATTTGATCTCATTGTTGGTGGCCACATTGAGAAACATAGGCATTTAGGTTTATAAATAGGTACATGATAATATTATGGGACACCATACCATTAAACAGTACAACGAGTACCATCAATGGTCATGGTATGAATCGGTGTGCTTATGAAAGTATGTGTTTTTCGTGTCCCCATTGAAACCAAATAATGTGTTTCTCCTTGCTCGTTTTGGCCTCACGGCAAACCAAAGAAAAAGGGATGTTTATTTATCCTCAAACACAGCGTGACTGATGTCCAATAATGTGTTTGTTCTCACTGTTAAGACCCTAAAATGTTCAAGTGAGGGGCTGTAATTAACACAGCTGGGCAAAGGCAGGATTAGACTAATGAGTTTATTTTCAACACCTGTGTCAATTAGCTGGTAACAAAAAGACAGGCTATGGTAGTCACCGGGCTCAAGGACACGCTAACAGTGACCCACTTAGCGCGACATGCGGCCATCCGTTTTACCACAGCGCCCGGTGCCGAACTAGGCCGAGGGGGGGGGAAAGGTATTATCATGATAATCACAGGGTATGTAGAGCAATATCGACAACGTATTATTATGCTAATAGACTCAAAACGGCAGTCTACACGGTACAACTGTCCACATGAGGGCCCCGACATACAAGTATGTGCTGTCTGTCATATCTCTCTTGCGAAAGAGGTGCCTAGAATTCCTGAATAAATGAGGGTTATTTAAGAAATACAATAAAAAAATGGCCTTCAGAATTAATTCCCTCTTTTCTTTGATTTCAAACCTCAAATTTGTACAATTTCGAGACTATGGCTTGCCACCATAATTCATTGGGAGTACAAAACCCGATATGACAGTAGGACTTAAGTTTTATTCCATGACTATACAACCACTACACCACTCAGAGACTATTATATCAAGGGTGATGCTGAATTATTGCTCGCCCCAACGCGAAACTCATTCCATAGACAGCTTGTATCTTGTAACTCTTTGACAGCATACACTCTCGTAATACAAGAATTCAACAAATGGGTCTATTTTCCCTCCTCCTGCCTCTAGCTGTTTTTTCCCTCTCATTTCGCTTTCACTCTATTGGCTCCATCTCTCCCTTCCCTGCTCTTCCTCATGTCTCTCCATCCGTCCAATCTCCTCCTGTTTCACCTATAATCAACTCTATTTTTTTTTTAACGCCTCAGGGTGCCAATGCAAATTTGTCTCCTCTCTCTCCCTCCCTCCCTCTCTACCTTCCACTAACTCTAATACTATCTCTCGCTCCATCCTGCTTTACACCCCTCCAAAAGAAAATGTTTCTCCTCCTTTCTGTTTCTTTGTTTCGCACTTTCTTTCTCTGTCTCTCTGTCTCTCTTTCTCTCTGTCTCTCTCTGTGTCTCTCTCTCTCTCTTTTCTCTCTCTCTCTCTCCCTCGCTCTCTTTTCTCTCTCTTTTCTCTCTCTCTTTTCTCTCTCTCTGTTTCTCTCTCTCTCTCTGTCTATCTTTATTTCGCTCTTTGTTTTTCTCTCTCTCTCTCCCTCTCCCCCTCTCTCTCTCCCCCCCTCTCTCTCCCTCTCTCTCCTCTTTCTTTCCACGGCTCTCTCGCTCTGCCTCTCCCCTCTCCCTGCTGCGATAGCGTGATAGAGGGATAGTCGTTATCAAAATAATACCCGATGCTGTGAAGGCATCGTGTTGTTTTCTGCTGTTCACCGCCCGATCAATCTTGTTCCATTGTCATAACATCAGATATCCCCTCAGCCACTGCAGTCACGGCAAACTAACACCGAGAGAGCCTCTCTGATGCCCCCGTCCAGAACCTATCGAGACGGTTTAGCCCTCAGCACGGTGGGCCCAAAACAGTTCACTGAGACTTTGTTTTGTTGCTGTTGTTGTTGTTGTTAATGAATGGAGGAATATAAACCGTCCTCTGAAGGTCAACCAATAGAGCAAGTCTGTGCCGCGTTCACAGCGAGATGCGACCAAACCCCAAAACGTCTCGTGATAATGACTACATAGAGGTTCAATCATCACATTCAAAATGCCATGACATTTGCATATGCCCTAAGGTTTGTTGTTGTTTTTGATTGATATGGGGGGGGGGGGGGGGGGGGGGCTCTCAATATCATTAATTTAACTAACCTTCTAATGAACAAAAACATCAATAGCCTAACTATGTGATCTGAAAGCCTGTGTGTTTTATAGTGGCTGTGTTCTATCATGTTAATGGACATTTACACTAGCGGAGTAAAGCTATCAATTGAGCACTCTATTGGCTGATATATAATACAAGCAGTAAAAGGGGGGAAATTTTTCTCTAGACATGACAGCTTTCGCACCGGATTACAATCATCACAACACACGAACAACAAACCACAAGGCCTCTTGGGAAATGTAGTCCACTGCATTCAAGTATATGTTCTCCTTACATGCTTTGATAGATTATGTGCTTAACACTGCATCCGTACTGCTAGTTCAAATCCTATACAAACCTCCCTTTCCCCTTTTTCTATCCTTTGTCTTTTTCTTGTCTATCTTCTTCGACCAAAACTGTCTCATTTTAATAAATAAATAAAAATAGACAACTGCCAGTGTGTTACAGATACACACACATAGTCTCTCTCTCTCTCTCTCTCTCTCTCTCTCTCTCTCTCTCTCTCTCTCTCTCTCTGATGGTTTCCACCCACTCTGTCAATTCCAGAGCTACATGCATATGAACCCACAGTATCCAGCTGTCAATCATTTTTGCATTGAGAGAGAGTGTGTGTGTGTGTGTGTGTGTGTGTGTGTGTGTGTGTGTGTGTGTGTGTGTGTGTGTGTGTGTTGTGTGTGTGTGTGTGCATGTGAGGGTGTGTGTTTCCCATTGCTCTCCCAGCAGTGGTGAAATCTGTCATCTGCCATATGAGTCAACTGTCAGAGGGGCTTGCGATGAACGACACACACACACACACACACACACACACACACACACACAAACAAAAAAACATACAAACTTAAAATAAAACACACAAACACACACACACAGACACACACCAACACACACAGGGGAACCTACAAACACATGAAAGCAGAAGGCTCAGAGCTTATTTTAGGAGCCGGCGCTGTCCGGTGCACACAGCTCTGGGTGGACAGCACAGGACGAGGGAGACGGGCGGACAAAGGGACGAGGACAGGCGACAGAGAGGAGAGGGAGAGGAGACAGTCAGTGGGATTACGTGGGTGGCCGAGGCAGAGATGGAGAAAGTGGTGAAAAGAAAAGGAAGATGAACAATACTTTGAGAAAGAGATTGGGTTTGGGTCAGCTCGGCGAATGGGAAAGAGGAAGGTTTTTTTGATTTTCATAAAGTTCAGATGTGTCATAGCCACATGTCTGAGCCTGAGAACAAGGGAGGGTAGGGGGGTTGGGGGTGTGAGAGGAGGAAGGAGAGAGATAAGGAGGCATTGACAAAAAAACACGAAGGACAACGTTACAGAGCTGCTCCTGTCCTGAGGTTTTCGACTCTTGGACGTTAAATGCAAGGTGCTAAAAATACAGCACCACCTGCTTATCTTAAATCATCAGTCGAAGGGCAAGGGAAGAAAACCCATAAAAAAACAGCGCAGGAAAAGTGAGCCACCTTGGGAAGGAGATACAAAATAAGCCGTTGGTATAGAAAATGGTTCAGTACACTCTGAACTCTGGAAAGTTACTTCTTTTAAAATGCTTTCTCTCCGATTCACGATGCTATCTTCAAATTGTTATCAACTATAGGAGTTATTTTTTCTTTCCTTTTGTCACCATTCACATAAATTGGACATTGTTATGTGACAATGGCTGTATGACCCGGTACCATACTTCACGATGGAGAGTTCTGTTGATTTGAGTTGCCTAGCAACCATGTGCGTTTGAGTACCTTTAATCTTCTTATCGGAATGCTTGCTCTCTGGTACGACCTCAAAGAGAGTTCCCTGCTTTTAGGCATGAAACATCCACTCTAAAATAAGTATATAGCTCACAAATTGAAAAGTTGTAAAAGAATATATAAAGAGTGAAAAGAGAATATACTGCATTGAGAAGCATTGGAGTGGAGGTTTTAGCTCAAAGTTGTTCATGTATGTATTTACATCCATCACATAGCTGACAACTGAATATTTATTTATTTAAAGAAACTAATTTGTTTCAGGATCTCCTTTAAAATAGTTATGGGTATCAAGAGGTATGAGGCTGGATTTGCATCAAATTCTTCTCAGCAGCAACAGATGAAATAGGTCAGGTTTTCATCATCAGAAAGCGGTGTTTCCTCCTGCACAGAATGTTCTTTTAAACAGGTTCTTTCAATGATTTTCCATTTGATGTCTCATTCACATCTTGGCAGCTATTGTTGGAAGCTCTACAAGACCATGACCATGTGGGGGATTGGCTTATCTCAGGAGGTAGATTGGGTTTACTTGTAACTGGAAGGTTGCTAGTTTGAATCCCGGCTCCTCGTAGCGGTGTGTCGAGGTGTCTCTGAGTAAGACACCACACCCTAACTGCTCCCGACGCCTCGCGTGGTGGACTCCGCCATCGGTGTGTGAACGTCTTTATTAACAGTTGTAAGCCGCTTTGGATGAAAGCTTCTGCTAAATGTAAAATATTTGTAACATGTTCAAGTAGATGTAGGTTGGCTTGAATTATAAACATTAAAGAGGTGATGCTCACCATTCTGCAGTCGATCGACCACCGCCCAAAACTAGGCCAGCGTTCATGTCTTCGCTTCAACCACCGCACCAAGCTAGTCCAGCATTCATGTCTTAGCTTTGACCAAAGTGGAGTAGGAATTTAAATAATTGTGGATTATTGGATTATTATTAAGAATAATCGTGATAGAAACAAAACAGAAATGACATACTTTGACGTCGGGAGAGTAAACCAGGCGGTGAGGCAACAAGGCAGTTCCATAGCAATGCTGCTATCGAAGAATGTATTACATTTTCATTTACACATATAAGGTGCTCAATGCTTCATGGATTAGCTTCATATAAAATAAACTCTCTCACACGCAGGCACACACAATGTACAGTGTATAACAATTCCCAAACACTTTCAATCAGAATGAGCAAAAGCACTGCAGGCGTTATGGGATGGGGCCTCTATGACTCCTGGGAAATCACAGCTAAAACAACATAGACATGCAGGCACTGATCATATTGGTCTGAAATAAAAGACAGCGGACAAGGGAGGAGGTCCGAGAGAGAGAGAGAGAGAGAGAGAGAGAGAGAGAGGGAGAGGGAGGGAGGGAGGGAGAGAGAGAGAGAGAGAGAGAATCCAATACAATTGGAGTGAGAAAATGAAAATGTGAGCCACACACATATTTTTGTGGAATTATGTTAAAAGGTAATTTTACTTGGCTGGCATCTCTCCGATCTCACTGTTTTCTCATCGCTCTATCTGTCTAATTATATTGCAGACTGTTCTTGAATCACTTTGTTTTTGCTTTCAGTAAGCTTCTGTTTCTGTGTTTATTTGTGTGTAGGTTTCTGTGTGTACATGTAAGTGTGTGTGTGTGTGTGTGTGTGTGCATGTTTATTTATTTGTGTGTGTGTGTGTCTGGATGTGTTTGTGTGTGTGTGTCGGTGTGTGTGCACTTACGTGTGTGTGTGTGTGTGTTTATGTATGTGTGTGTGTGAGTGTGCGCGCATTTATGTATTTGTGTGTGTGTGTGTGTGTGTGTGTGTGTGTGTGTGTGTGTGTGTGTGTGTGTGTGTGTGTGTGTGTGTGTGTGTGTCCAGAGGGAGCAGGTACAGATTCAACAGAGGAGGTCGACCCCCACCCCAACCCCCCCTCTCTCCATCCCTCTCCCCATCTCAGAGTTCACTCAATCCTTCCATCCATGGGCGCGTCTCTCTGTCCCACCTGGACCTGTCTGTTCATGCAATCATCCATCCGCCCATCTACCCACCCATCCATTCATCCCTCTATCCGTCCGTCTGTCCATCTCCGTCCATCCATTCATCCATCCTTCTACACATCTATCCAGCCGTGCCTGACCTGCCCTGGCCCGCGGTTGCCGCGACTACCACACCCCAACCTGTCTTGTGCCAGCTGAGCGTTCTCTCCCCTCTTCCCTTGGGATTGGAGAGCAGAGAGAGATGGAGATGAGTTGAAAGCAGGCCCCCTGAATGAGGGGGAGAGAGAGAGAGAGAGAGAGAGAGAGAGAGAGAGAGAGAGAGAGAGATAGAGAGAGGAGGGAGAGAAGGTTGTGGTTCAGTGGAGTGTCGCTCGCCCACATCCAGAGACTGACAGAGAACTTGTGTGTGTATGATTTTCTACTAGTACAGGGAAAAACACACACACTCACAAAGACACACATGCCCATACACACTCATACTCACGCAGACAAACACAAGCACAAACGCATGCACACCCATTCTCTCTCCCACACTCACACAACCATGCACACACAATCTCTCTCCCACACACACACACTCACACACACTCACACACTTTGGGGAGATAAAGCGATAGCGAGGAAGAAGAAAGCATTAAGACAGAGGATATAAAAGGCTGAGGATGAGGATGATGAAGGACAGACACGAGTCGCACGAAAAGTGCAGGAGAAATGTACAGTGAGCTGCTGGAAGAACAGCCGGGCCAAGTGTGTTCTGAGCGCATTTCATAACTTTTCATCTTAAAAGCATGCGGTCACCCTTAACCCTTTGATCTTTGTTACAATTGGGCAGATCTGCGTGGAACTTTACACAGTGTTCATCTGGTCTATAGGGCTTGTACATCGTGAATTAACCCTGCAATGAATGCCACTGTTTTGGGAGGATGGGAGCAAGGAAATGTTGATTACTTTGTTTGGTAGTAATGGTGTTTTGGTCATTGTTTCGTAATTAATTTTGTAAAAGGATTTGTAAGTACTTCAAACTCATTGTAGGGTTTGAAACTACCACAGCGTTTATAATGTGAAATGTGGCAAAACAAAGGTTTCTTTAAAAACGAAAGGTATATCTACGTTGGATTTAGGATTTTAAAGTAGTACAACTACAAAAGATCCCATGAGGCATTCTGCTATTCTGATTATAAATGCTTGGCACCAATATCTTTACTGTCCCGACAGCGATATATTATTGTTTCTCTTTCTTCTGACAAATGTGATTATTATAAGTTGCTTTGGATAAAAAGCCTCTGCTAAATACCCTCAACGTAAATGTAAATGATGTACAAGCACTAATTCTAGTTCAATTCAATTCAATTCAATTTTATTTGTATAGCCCTTAATCACCATTACAGTCTCAAAGGGCTTAACAGGCCAAATATTTATGACACACCCCTTTACCCAAGCCCCCACAAGGGCAAGAAAAAACTCCCTTGAAATTAGCAAGGAAGAAATCTTGAGAAGAAACGCATAGTAGGGGATCCTTACTGTCTTACTCCTTGAGGTTTTTGGTGAGCTGTATTGCTACCTGATTCGCCCATCATGTGTAATTATCATGGTGCATGTGGTTTATCCATTTCTAGGTGTGTACATTTACAGTAAATAGAAAAAACTCTCTTAATCTTAATGTGTTACTGGCAGTGTATACGGACACTGCCACAAACACACACGCACACACATGCACACACACACACGCACGCACGCACGCACACACTCACACACCGAAAAAAGACACAGATATACAAAGGTATAATCCCTGCAAACACGATCAAACACAAGTGCAGACACAAACACTATATTGTGCGTTACACTACACAGATATACAACACAGATATAATGCTAATAATATTCCCCATTTGTTTCATCGTGCCACGGCCCAAATGGTCCTCATTCGTCACTAGACAGATTAATATCTCAGAATTTTATTAAATCTATGGCTCCTGCTGGAGGCTTTAATGTTATTATATTAAATTCTACCCCATAACCCAATACCTTCAGCACCAATGCTGTGTTCTCATTGGAACATTGTGTATTTTGCTGGGGGGTGATTTTGGTTTTGTGTTCCCCTTGCAAACCACAGCAATACATCTGGGTATTTACAAGTGCAAATTTGATTGCATTGTTGTTCGGGAGGGAAGAAACAACATATTACATTTTGCGGGACATTAACTCTAAATGTTGTAATAACTGAAGTATATTCTGTGTTTAGAATTGCTCTACTGCAGTATGGTGTGTTTTTTTTTTTAAGTGACCAAAAGAGATAACGGGAAAATGACCCTTGGCCATGTTTACACAGCAACAGGATGTCCACACACACACGCACGCACGCACGCACGCACACACCCACGCATCCACGCACGCGCACGCACACACACACACACACACACACACACACACACACACACACACACACACACACACAAGGTCACTAGGTCGTGTATCGTTACCTTGGTAACCAGTCATGGCAAAGTTATCAAAGTTGTTGTCCCGGAAACCTTCTTAAAAAACACAATTTATTCCTGTTTATTTTTGAATATATCATTTTTCTAACTTACCTTCGTAAGCTCGCAGAGAATGATGAAGGAACTCATAGTGGCCCAAATTTTTATTAATGAGCAGGATCATTAGTGCTACTGGGCTTCACTAACGACATTCCCCACATGGTTCTCTGAGAGAGAGAGAGAGAGAGAGAGAGAGAGAGAGAGAGAGAGCACATGGCGAGGAAGACAGATGGGCACATGGTGAAATAAGAAAATGCAACCCAGGAGTGGACAAAGGGACGAGGAAGAGATAGAGTCTCCATCGAGTGATACCGTCTCCTGATAGATGATGGGAGGTACCGTTAGAGATGAATCGGGACCATGGACTAATGAGTCTTCTACTCATTAGACGGAAATAGAGTCCTAAGATGGAACTTAAGGGGCGGGCGGGGCGTGGAGGGTGGGGGGAGGAATGTGAGGTGATTTAAAAAAAAAAGGATAATGAAGGAGAGTTACAGACCAAGAAATGGAGAGAAGGAATGAGATGGGTAGAGAGAGAGGGAGAGAGAGAGGGGGGGGGGGGATCTGAGATGAGGATGCAGGAGAATGATGCCGGATGTCAATTATAATTGAACATTAGATCAATGAAATATGTCTGCATTACCGGAGGGGCATGTTTGAGGTACAGCTTGTGTGTGTGTGTGTGTGTGTGTGTGTGTGTGTGCGTGTGTGTGCGTGTGTATGCGTGTGTTGGTGCCCCTGAGAGAGGATCAATACTGTAGTGGCTCATTTTACCTGCCTGGACCAGGAGACAGAGTACACACGCCAAACAGATGGGGACGCGGATGAAGACAAACTTCCACACAGCCTTTTATTTACCTGCTGGCGTTACGTCTTCCTCTTACTCCCAGTGGAGGACCATATGTCCTGCGTGCCTCTGACTGTAGTCTTCAGCAGCCCTGTATAGAGTCTTTACTGCTAGCTCTCAGAGAGAAACATAAAATGGCTTTTTCAAACAATGGCTGCCAGTCTCGCTTGGTGATGCATTAATGGAGTCGTTCAATCTTAGGAGGAGCTAAGCTTTTCATTTGACTACTAGAGTACTTCCACGCAAACGCACTACACAGTTTACCACTGGTGTGTGTGTGTCCGTGTGTGTGTGTGTGTGTGTGTGTGTGTGTGTGTGTTTGTGTGTGTGTGTGTCCGTGTGTCCGTGTGTGTGTGTCCATGTGTGTGTGTGTCCTTGTGACAGAGAGGGTGGTGGGGTGAGGGGGTGTCATTCATGTGTCTGAGTACTTACTTATCTGTGTAATTGAAAGATATCTGGTGATTTCGTAGGCCATTTATCAATGGCCTTATTTAAGGTCGACCATCTTATCGTGATGTTCAGGTGCTGAATACATTCAGGAGGTTGAGGGAACATCTATGGTATTAGCAGCATGTGGGTAATGGATGGACAAGTAGCATAGTTGTAGACATTATGCTTACCTTCATTTTTCTGCTGTCCTGATATTTGGTTTAGTTTCTTCTTTGATTGGTGGGTCTACTACATCATTCTCTGTAACTCCCTCTGACCTGCGGATCTTTTTTTAATTGTAGTTCATAAGGCCATTTAGCGCAGACGTTCTCTGAAAGACGTCTCGGTGAGATTTAATTACGTAGTGGGGACATTTTCATTGAATTAAAGTTCATGCGGTTATGCGGCCCCATCAAAAACCACATGTCCAACTCATCAACAAACTTGTCTCTGCTTCATTTAAAACTACAATCAATTAGAATCGATTGCACAGACTTCCGGCCTGTCACCATTGTTTTTTTGGGTCGAGTGACTTGATAAACAGATGCCTGGACTGCAAAGCATTTTCTTCATCGGTTCTCCGTGTCACGGTGGCGCGAGTTAAGCGAGTTCTGTAGGTCAAACCCCTTCATCAGTAATTGCTTTTGATTAATCATACCCCATTAAGTCTTTTCTGTTTATTTCACCTGTATGTTCGTGCGCAACTGCTTTGGCCGTGCTTAGAAATAGGTTGACCAACAGAATGATGGTAAGGCTATAGACAGTTGTGGCACATGCTCTGCATAGCCCTGTTGGTGCAGACAGCAGACACACTGGGCCTAATGACATCTGGAGCCAGGGAGGGACGGGAGAGGGACATTACTATTCCATGTGCTTTTCCCAATCCTCCAAACTTGTCCGAGACCTTCACACTCCAATTACTGCTCTTTTACCCATCCTTTCGCCTCTCTCTCTCTCTCTCTCTCTCTCTCTCTCTCTCTCTCTCTCTCTCTCTCTCTATCTATACCTATTTCTTCACATCCTCTCTGTCTCGCTCCCCTCTCTTCCTTTCTTCTTATTCCGCTTGGACCTCCTGTCTCCCTTCAACCGCGTCCTTTAATCAAACCCTCTTTGGATTTGATTTAAATACAATAAAATATTGTAATGTCACCGGGGTCCTCTGAGTTCTAGCATTTGAATACAGAATTGAAATTCCAAACCACCCTGGTGCTTTCCGTCACTTCCTATATCAGACCTGGTTGATGACTCCCCCCTTACCTCCCTCCCCCCTCTCCTCCATAAGATATGTTAAAACTGACACCCTGACACTGAGCGTGTACAAGCATTTTATCTGGGTTGCCATGATCACATGCAAATCGAATGTCTCCTCTCTCTTCTCAACTCTCCCTCTTCCCCGCTTTCTGTCTTTCCCTCTCCCTCTCTTGCTCGCTCTCACTTCCCCTCTCTCTCTTCCCCTCTCTGTCACGTCCTCTCTCTTCCCCTCTCTCTTTCTCCTCTCTCTCTCTCTCTCTCTCTCGCTCTCTTCCCATCTCTCTCTCTCTCTCTTCCCCTCTCTTCCCCTCTCTCTCTCTCTCTCTCTCTCTCTCTCCTGTGCGTGTGCAGGACTCTGACCTGGTCCTGACCTTCAACCTGTCGATGCACCGCTCCTGGTGGATGGAGAACGGCCCCGGGTGCAAGGTGACACCGGTGGCCCCGCCACCCTCCTGGGCCCCTGAGGACCACCGCTACATCTCCATCGCCGGCTGCCTGCTGGACTACCAGCTGATCGAGGTGGCCCACTCCTCGCTGCAGATACTGCTGGCCGTGAGTACACACACTGCTGTCTGTCTCTATGTCTGACTGTCTGTCTGTCTGTCTGTCTAACAATCTTTTCCACCTATCTCAATTTCTTTATCCGTGTACAGTCTGTCAGCCTTTCTGTATTTCTATCCGTCTGGCCGTCTATCCATCTGTCTCTGTTTGTCTGGCCGTCTGTCTGACTGTCTGTCGATCTATCCACCTATCTCTATCTCTTTGTCCTCGAACAGTCTGTCAGCCTTTTTGTCTGTCTATCAGTCTGTCGTTTGTCAGTGTCTTTCTGTCTGTCTATCCGTCTTTCCGTATGTGTGTTTGTCTGTCCGTCTATCCGTCTGTCTGTCTGTCTCTCCGTCTGTCTTTCTGTCTGTCTGTCTGTCTGTCTGTCTGTCTGTCTGTCTCTCCATGTGTCTGTCGGTCTCTCTGTCTGTTGGTCTGTTTATCCATCTGTCAGTCTGTTGTGATGTCAGTCTGTCTACCCATCTGTCTCTCTGTCTGTCTACGTCTGTCAGGTGACACATTTAGACAGAGAGGGAGAGAGATAGAGAGAGAACGAGGGAGAGAGATGGAGACAGAGAGAGATGGAGACAGCAACAGAGGGGGGGGGGATATTTGAAGCTTTTGATTGGTTAGTTTGGTTCGGTGATTTGGTCTTTCATCTTTTGTTCTAAATGATGTGGAGAAACCTCTGTGGAGAACGTTTTGGAAGGAGAAGAAAAGAAAAGACGAGACTTTCGTCTCAAAAATCCCCACAGACAATTCACATGTGTGCGCGCATGTGCGTCTGTCTAGGTGTTTATCGGAGTAAGTGTGTGTGTGTAAGCTGTGTGTGTTTGTGTTTGCATTATTCTGCCTATTACAGTTTTCCCAATTGTATGCACACAAAAGATGAAAATATATGCGCACAATTCTGAAAACTTGAAGCTTATGTATCAACTTCAAGACTCCAGACTGTTAAACTCTAAGCACAATTCCAGTGTTTTCACATTTTTGATAAACTCTAAGCACAGATCTCATCATTTAGCACACTTGGTTCACCTGGATCACACTGGCCTTCAAAACGCAACAACTAATTACCAATAAGTCTAACTCACTTCTCACCTGTTCGAACTCAACTGGCAAAACACTTCAATCATGTGTCAGAGCATTAAAGAGGACTCGGTGAGCTCTACTGTGTTGTTGATATGGTCCTTTGGCCTGATCAGGATTGGTGGTGGGATACATACAGATTTACATGTAGATCTGTTTCACCTCATTTATATTTTTATTTTTATTTTTTGTTGGCTTACGATAAAGCTTTTTATGCAGTCAGTTCAGCTGAACATTTTACTGTATTACTGTAAAAACATATATATTTGCTTTGTTACCTTTTTGTACTTCTATTTGCACTGATTTCATCATTACATCCCCCAAAAGACAGTCTAAGCATTTCCTTACTGTAGTGTTTTTCATTTTACTTATCAGTGCAATTACTGTACTGTAATTTACCAAAATAGGTAACATTGGTGTATTGTCAGAACAATGTTGAAGCATCAACTATAGGTGTACAGTATGACTCTGGGAAGCTGGGATTGTGAGTTTAGCCCATTGGAGCTCATTAGATAGACAAATATGCATTTTATCCTATTCTGATATGATTGTGTCAATGCAATATTTATATGATATATTCACAGTATTTTATTACAATATGGCAACAGTCTTTATACTAGATGTACCACCTAATTTCAACTTTAAAAAGAAAGCTATTTCTAAACAATTTTATACATTGGAATCTGTAAGATGGCCTCATAATGACAAAACATATCTAAATAGTATTTTGATGGAACATTTTGAATGGATTACACCAGTGGTTAATTAATGCTCTCTAAGTGATGTTCATTTGATAGCTGATTACTGTTTGGTGGAAAAAAACAGCTTTGAGAAGAATTTGTGTAGTTTTGACAAAATGATTTACTCTTCTCAGGTTTGTGTTTAGAGTTTTGAGAAATTGAGCTAAAGTTTCAGAAAACGTGTTTAAACGATTGAGAAAAACTGTAAGGTGTGCCAACACATATTCATGAACGCACAACTTTCCATAAACAAGGATTTGCCTCATTTATGACTGGATATCTGCAGAGAAAGCAAAATTAGGAAATTGTTCCTTTTGAGAAATTGCTCAGCTTATGATAAATCATACTACGCTAGTCTTTTGGGATCTTAAATGAATTTGCGTCACTCTGATTTGAACGGTGGTGCATGGCTCACCTCATAGGGTGCGCCTTCAATTGATGCTCATATCTAGATTTCTCCCTGGCTGTTTTGCGCTTGAACCATACTGGCACAACAACTTAATATAAGAACATGGCCTCCCTCCCTCTCTCTCTCTCTCTCTCTCTCTCTCTCTCTCTCTCTCTCTCTCTCTGTCTCTCTCTCTCTCTCTCTCTCTCTCTCTCCCTCTCTCTCTCTCTCTCTCTCTCTCTCTGTCTCTCTCTCTCTCTCTCTCTCTCTCTCTCTCCCCCCCCCCCCTGCCCCCATGTCAGTCGATAGCATGTTACTTATTGTCTGGCTGGGTGCCAAGCGAGTACACCACTGTACCACGGGCTCTTGGTAATTGGTGTGTTAGGAAACACACCAACACACTGTCACACAGTATGAGCCAGCACTGCACGCGCTGTCAGCTTAGTTTGGCCGACTTCCCTCCTGGTTCGCCTTCATTCGTGGAAACAACACGCAATGAATCCATTGACCGCCGGCTGGCCTGTGGTCGAGGTCCTTTAAAGTGACTGTGCTGGCCACACCTATCTAACATCTAATGAATCTAATGAACCTGGTGAAGAAAGACCGACCATTTTGGATCAGATGTAAGGTTATACGGGAAGTATTTAACTGCTACCTGTTTTCTTTGGGTTTTTTGTGCTTTCGGAAATCTGCTTAATGAAAAAGTCTTGTGTATTTATTATTCTAATAACCAGCCGAGTAGAGTAAAGCCTCTTATTATGTTACTACCTTCAATCAAAACACATACACAGACACAAACATATTTTAAATGTCAACCACAGAATAACTTAAAACCAAATGATGTGCTGTTGTCATTAATTTACCAGTGGCCCTGTATTCATTTGCTATCTGCTCTACAAAACACACACACACTCACATTTTTTATTTAAGAAATGTGAATAAATAACTTATTACACGTCCAGATATCCATTCACAATCAGCAGAAATTGTTCTGTTTACTCTTTAACTTGGCAGAGGTTAAAAGGCATGAAGACAGACCGCTCCGTCTCTCTTCCCCCCAGCTCCTCCCTTCAGCCGGTTATTCAACCTAATAACCGGCTGTGGTCAAAGCAGGCCAATGCCGAGGGTAGCCAGTGTCCAGCCAAACCACCCCACCACACAAAGGAGCCGGCAGTGAAAGATGAACCTAGAATTCCCATTTCCTGCAAATTAAAAAATGAAACCAAAACGTTTAGGGTCTTTGTGGACGGCTTTGATAGGGAATATTGGACGTCCACTGCTTTTGACTCGGGCTATTATAAACAGTCGGAGATGAGATATTTAAAGCTGTTTCAATTACAGCCGCCTTCTGTGACTTTTCAATGCAGGGAAAAATCATGAGCCGCACATCATCTGCCCAAATGTTTGAAGGACTGCCAGGGCCAGATAAGTAGCAGTGCCTCCAGCCTCGCTCTGCGCCAAGGCTGGGAATATAGGAAATATTATCCATGCACACACACATATACACAGACACACACACACAAATGCGCACCCCACACACACAAACACACACACACATATACACACATTCAAACAAATGTGCACACACACACACACACACACACACACACACACACCCATGCAGACAAAGTCACACATGTACACACACACGTGCACACAACCAAACACACACACACCCACACACGTACACCCAAAAGTGCACACACGCACCCACAGATACAGACACACAAGAACACACACATGTGCACAAACACACCTACACAAACACACTCAGTCACTCATTTACATGTGCATCCACCCCCCCTCTTCCCACACACACACACACACACACACACACACACACACACACACACACACACACACACACACACACACACACACACACAGATAAACAGAGCTAGAAATATGAGAGTGGTGTCGTGTCATTTAATACAGCAAATATTAGTCAGTATTGAAATGGTGAAAAAAGAAATGTGACCACATTTTCGCTACTTGACCGTGGTTACGGGTTAAGAGGAACTTAAGCATTCTCCGACTGGAAGCTAAGAAGCAGAAGAATTCAACAACACAATACGATGTCTCTTCTTCTCTGTTTCTCCTTCAAGTACTGTGTAACTGCGCACGGGGCATGTATACTCTGAGTGGACGGAGCTGATCCAATTATTGTATGCCGTTGGGTGCTGCGGGTTCACTCGATTACCTTTGACGCAGCAAAAGCGATGGAAGGGTTTGCCGTGTCTGTCATGGCCTCCACACCTCTCGCACGCCGCGTTTGATCCTCCGACGTCTCACGGAGCACACCATCAAACATGCCCATCGCAGCTTAAACACATTGCAGTCGGATCGTTGCCGCCAGTAACGCGTCTGTGATGCCTGTTCTTGTTGTGCCAGCCATCGGCGTCTATTGGTGCACAATAAGCCAATGAGCTCACGTTTGACCTTCTCCCTTGACTGCTATGACCAATCAGAGATGTAGCGACGTGTCGGCTGAATATGAAAGACGTACAGCCTGACATAGACGCACTTTCAGAGTTCCCCTGTGTTTTTTTTATTCATCCACTAAACTATTATTCTTTTCTTCCTCGGAAGGGGAATTAATTGGGTCAAGACTTCACTAAACTATTCAATTGTCCAATTAATGGCAGGGTAATAAATCATCGACACCATCAGCGCGATAGAGCCCACCCATCGAGACACCATGGGTAGAGGAGACGACGGCGGCCTAATGGTTTACCAGACGGCCCCAGGGCCGTCGCTGTTCTTATGATTAGTGGGGTCGCTCTACAGACGCCCGCAAAGTTTTTCCTCTCTATATCTAATTAAACACAAACTATGGTAGCGGGAACTCGGCAAGGGGGCCCTCAGTGAGCTGATCTCTGGAGCTTCCCTTGGAACCGAACGGAGCGCTCCCGAGCAGATAAGTTAT
Organism: Pollachius pollachius; assembly: GCF_949987615.1. NCBI lineage: Eukaryota > Metazoa > Chordata > Actinopteri > Gadiformes > Gadidae > Pollachius > Pollachius pollachius. Next base: position 7,101,021 of record NC_136949.1, read on the forward strand.
GACCGCAGAGCCATCGGTTATGTTACGGACACCTCCATTCCACATTCTAGCAGATAGCAAGGCTAATGCCCGCCTTAACTTTGTATGTGTTCATCCTCTTTTAGAAACACCGCAAATGCGTAGACACTGTTTGCTAAGATTGTCCGGAAAATACTAAAGAAGAACACGGGTACGACAAATCGCACTTCATATCATACAATTGTGCCACCGTGGTCTCTTTTCAGTGTTGAAAGCATAACTTTTTTATGTTTTTACTTGGGTAATGCTAGATGTAGTTTTTTATTCCAAAGGTAGGCATGAACCCCAGCAGCAGGGATAACACAAGAAGATCTATCAGGTGGAGCAAGAATGGAGGTTCTCTCAAACATAGCAATTCCATGTTCACCAGGGCCTGCAAACTAAGTCGATATTCAGAGTCATGCGGCCCGCAGGGCACGACTGATTCACCAATCACCACTCGGCAGCCGTCCAATTGGACGGCTGCCGAGTGGTGATTGGATGGATGAGTGGATGGCTGTGTGGATGAGTGGATTGCTGTGTGGATGGATGAATGGTTGAATGGATTTATGTGTGGATAGATGGATGGAAGTGTGAGCGAATGAATGGATGTGTGGATGTGGAGATAGACGGTTGTGTGGATGGGTGAGTGAATGGACGGACGGATGGATTCATGGATAGATATGTGTACATGGATGAATGTGTGGATGGACGCATGGATGGCTGGATGAATGACGCTTGGATTAATGTGCCTACTTCGTGACTCAAGAAGAAACTTGGTTTTAATAACCTTTAATATCGCGGTGGTGTGAGGCTTAAGTCTGAGTGGGTTTCCTGCCTTAACTTACATTTATTCAACCGACTGCGGAGGAGCGAAGTATAAAATCCTGGACAATACACATGCATTGCCAAGAGTTTGTATTTACTGACGTTACCACTTTCTCAACAACAAAACCGGATTATGCATCTGCACAGCCCGGGTGAGGATAACACTGAATTAGCAATATAGTGGTAGAATTATAATCCTTCACTGTCCCCAGCCACTGTGGGGGTGGCCGTCTGAAAGGTTGGGTCTATTCAACACAATCAAAGATTATCCTTTCTTTTCATAGTCCTTTCTGCGAGCAGGATATTGTGTTTACAAGCCGAGCCCCAGAAACGTAATGCTTTGATTATTCCGAATATTAACAGGATACTAGTCTGCTTGGTGCACGCGGTACACACTACCCCGTCAACTCACTGCACTGTTGTGGAGGTCCTCCTCCAAGGACCTTTTGCTTTGTGACTGAAATGGAAATGCTAAATCTTGGATGAGCTGAAAGGAGCCCGAGAAATATATATCTTTATATACATATGCAGTTTGTAAAATGTTATCTCGGCCAATACCGATCACCGATGGTCGGGTCTACTTGAAACCTTTCATTTATCGTAGAGCTTTGTTTATTTATCTAAATATCCGTAACAACATTTTATATTAAAAGGGACATTGAACCCAAAACCTTTTTTAAACATGGCAATAGGTTGGATCGAAATGATCTTTTTCACTTGGCAGCACTGGTGCGTCCGACTTGAAAAAAGTCAGGAGCAGCCTCCAAAATGTATGAGCACCCACTAAAATTTAAGGGGCACCACCCATAGATACCAACTAAAGAACATTCAACTAAAACAAATGGAAATTGTATTTCCATTGTAAACAAGTTTCGAGCTCACAATGGAATTCTGCAAAATTCCATTGTTTGATGGGGGGGAATTCCCCCCCCCCCCCATCAAAAATGGCTACATTCCCCGCCCACACCCCTACAAATGGCAACGCTTCCCCTTCACTTTGTATTGGACGCGATATTGTGTGGGGAAAAGGATTGTTGGACGGTGGGGGTCAACGACGTCAATGTTTTTAGACACTAATACGGCACATTTTACAGCATAATATAATACAACAGAGTAAAATGTGTCGTTATGAGAGCTTAACCGCTAAAGTTTAAGTTGTTTAAGATGCTCGTCTACAGTGACCATAGTTGTGACCCTTTTGGCCGTTGATTGCATGTGTGTGTGTGTGTGTGTGTGTGTGTGTGTGTGTGTGTGTGTGTGTGTGTGTGTGTGTGTGTGTGTGTGTTCTTGTTAGAAAGAGAGAGAGAGCCGGGAGAATGAGCAAAGAGCTGGACACATTATTTAGAGTAAATGAGGTCGAGACCTTGAGATATATGCTGAATCACTAATGTGCTTGACAACTTTTATGGCTTAGTAGAGATGTTTTATGTATGCGTGTGAGCATGTGTTGGTGTGTGTGTGCTCTCTATAAAAAAACACATGCAAACAAAGGAAATCTCTTCTCTGTCCTTTTGCGAAGTGTGTGTGTTTGTATCTCGAAATCAATGTAATTTGCATTCGGCATAAAGCTTGGATCAAGCAACAGTCCTTTTATTTTGATGTGCATGTTTGAGATATGATCACTAAGCCAAGTAATGGCCACACAAAGACAAAGGACATTCCCTCGCTTCCCTTCAGTTTTTTTTCCCGTATTTCCTCCATGGTTCTTTTATTTTCACACTCTGTCTTTACTTTTCAAACTGTTCTTCATCCATTTTTTCGTCCATTGCTCTATCTCTCTCTCCCAGTGCCTCTTGTCATTGAAGGATGAGAAAGGTCGATAACAATGACCTCGCACTGAACCTTACTTCCTGCATCTCTGCTCCAATCCACAGGCACTGATCTGTCGCCTTGGAAACAGACAGCCAATAAAACAGCCGAGTTCCTCTTCTGCCAGAGTGTACCGCTTTATCCCCTCACATGCACACGCACACATGCACACACACACACACACACACACACACACACACACACATGCTCACGCACGCACACAGACACACACATCAACGTGAAGGCATGCATGCAGAAGCATGCATACACACTCAGGCAAACACACATACCCACACATACACTCATATACACAAACATCCACGCATGCATGCACACACACAGACATACACACAGACACAGACACACGCACACAAACACACACATACACCTGCATTGTGCTTGATATCAATAGAAAAGTTCCGGGGTTGTGTGTCTTTATGTGAAATTGTTGTGACAGATCAATATTATTGAGTCAAGGAAAACGTGAAGAAGTAATGACCAAATACATCACTGAGGGAATCAATTTTACTGGTGCGCCGTCCATAGAATCACATGATCTATTTGTTATGATCATTATTTGGTTTTACTTTCTGTTTAGTGGTGAGGACTCGTTCGTTTTCCTCTCACAACAGTGGTGGTGATGAGGCCACCCGGCCCTCGTCACGACAGCGTTTAAATAGAGACGTTGAATGGATTTTCTGTATTTTTAGCATAATGTTGTCTAACTCATGACATGAAAATAGATTGCATCAGAGGAAATTCTATCCGAGTGGGTAACGTTATAGCTTCGTTGAACCCCTCGGGGGAGCAGAAATCGGTTTTGATGGTCAGAAATTAAGAGGGCGAGTCTCGATCCTCGAGCGAAATATTCAATACGTAACTGGAGAAGTATTAAAGCGGGGACCATGACGTTTTCAAGGCAGAGTAGCCCTGTTTAACACACTGTCTATGAAGGCCTTTCACCGTCTGATGCCTTTTCCTTCCCATTTCTTTCTTCCATTTGTTCTTCCTTCCTTACCTTTGTGTAAACTTTCTTTCTCCTTAAATAATAATAATGATCATTATTATTCACAAAATAATGATTCACACATTGAAACGACGTAATTTGACATGCAACTGTACTATCTTGAGCTGCATTTCATGTTCTCGATGATGACAGAGGGTCTTTTCTCCGTCCCCACCCCCCTCTCCCATTTTATCTTCTAGCTGTTGGGATTCATATACGCTTGCTACGTGGTCAAGCTCATCTCAGAAGAAGAGGACAGCTGTGAGTAAACACAGTCACAAACGTACCCGTACATGCACACACAAACGCACGCTTGCATAAACACACAAGCACACACGCGCACACACACGCACGCACACACACACACACACACACACACACACACACACACACACACACACACACACACACACACTCACTCACTCACTCACTCACTCACTCACTCACTCACTCACTCACTCACTCACTCACTCACTCACTCACTCACTCACTCACTCACGCACACACAGCGGGTGCAGCGTTGCATGAAGATGGACAGCAGATGCGTGTCGGCCTCCGTGTTGAATCTCCGCGGTCACCGCAGGAGGCGTAAGCCGGGGCCTGTTGATATCAGGCGGACCTCCACGGGCACCGCACCAAACTGTAGCCAAATACGACCGGGCGGAGGTCCCAGTCGCTGGGCCTCAGAGTGTTGAGATAACACTGGTTCAGTTCAAGGTCCTCCTAGTTCAGGCGGAAAGAGAAAAAGGAAACGGGGATGAAAAATCCTTAGTTTTTTATCCAACACAACAAAGCCTCTAGCAGGCTTTGTTAGAGATCCTGAAACACAATTCATTCTTTTTTTTTTTTTTACGGTTGAGGGACATCTTATGGCTCTGGTACGGGGGTTACTGCAGGAGGTGCCGTAACTACAGTTTGGCAGCCTGAGAGGGACATACTACTACTTATAATTATGATCATAATAACAACAATTAGAGAGCTGGCTTATGAAAGGCAGTGCCCTAGATGAACATGTTAACACGCACACAGGACCCATGAAGAGTTATAGTTACTGAGAAGGCTAATAACTTTTAATTACTCTGCTTGCTGTGTGTGTGTGTGTGTGTGCGTGTGTGTGTGCGTGCGTGCGTGCGTGCGTGCGTGTGTGTTTGTTTCGCGTATCAATGCAAATGAATTTACTTATACTGCTTCTTGTGATGCCATACTTCTCTTTGTGTTGGGGTTTATTAAAAAATAATATTCAGGCACATATTTCACTTCTTTGTTCCTCTGCTGAAAACATTCATGAGTCTTAACACTGTCTATTTCAATGTCCATTCGGGGAGAAGCAAATTTGACCCATTCAAGAATGTAATATCCCATATAAAACAGTAACTTTCCTTTTCGCTGCTCTTGCGATCACAACTCCTGACAGGCAAGACTGGGTGTGTGTGTGCGTGTGTGTCTTTGTGTGTGTGTGTGTGCGTGTGTGTCTGTGTGTCTTTATGTGTGTGTCTTTGTGTGTGTGTGTGTGCATGTGTGTCTCTCTCTCTCTGTGTGCCTGTATGTATGTGTGGGATGGCCCGTTATTAATAAAAAACGTCTCTTGACATTTCTGCAGGGGAGCTAGACAATGTGTTCACTCTGTTAGAAAGAACTCCAGCGAGAGGAGCCATTCCATTCCACCGATCTTATGGGGATACGCTAACGGGCTAACGGGCTTATCTGCCCCTGGCCGTGTGGGCTACGCGCCAGCGCTGGGAGACAAGGAGTGCTGAGCTGGGAAATCTCTCTTTATGGGGTGACCTGCTGGAGCCGCTGTCTGGTGGCAGGTATCGCTGACCGCTGTTGTTGTTGTTGTTGTTGTTGTTGTTGTTGTCGTTGTTGTAGTTGATTTTATAGGCGGCTTCGACTCGTATGGGTACCAGGGGCCTCAGAAGACATCTCACCTCCAGCTGCAGCCCATGTACATGTGAGTTTGCCCCTACACCTCCAGCATACAGCCATCTCCCTTATATATTATCTTACCTTGCGTTCTAGGCCTTCAAATGATGTATGTGAGCTGCAATGACGGAATAAACTAAATATAGAATACAGAATGTAAAACAACGCAACACAGATGTACCATGTGGTGGGAGTGTGTGCGTGGATGATGGCGGCTTTAAGCAGCCTCACCTGGCCCCCCGAGTCTGACTCGGGGGGCCAGGTGAGGCTGCTTAAAGCCGCCATCATCCACGCACACACTCCCACCACCACCTTACAACACAGTTCAATAGGATACAGTGCAGCACAACCGCCCCCCCCCTTTCCCCGTCCTCTAAATAACTTCCTTCATTAATATTGCAATTGTCTCGCATTACCTGCATTTGTTTAGAACGCTGGGTGGCTCTGTATCCTCTCCCAGAACATCGATTAGCCCAGAGACAAACAATAACACTCTCAGGCTATTGCAGTTACAATAACATGGGGTGTGGGTTGAGCGAGAGAGAGAGAGAGAGAGGACGTTGAAAACATAACCTTACATCCATCCCCCCACCCCCTGCTATCGACACCAGAGGCTAGCAATAAACCGCCGGCAAAATTACCTTATTTAACAAGCGGCAAGACCGTACAAGCAATAATTACACTGAGGTGCCAAAGAAACCTTATCGATAGGAGAGCTTTATTGCGCCTAGAAGAGAGAGAGACCTAGAGAGATACATAGAGGGGGGGTGAGAGAGACAAAGCGATAGATATGGGAAGAGAAAGATGTTGGTAGAGTGAGAGAGAGAGAGACAGAGCCAAAGCTATAGAGATGGCGAGAGAGAGACATAGAGAGATGCAGAGACAAAGAGAGAGACAGTGAGAGAGAGGAAGAGATAGCCAGAGAGAGAGAAATCATCTTCTTACTTGGTGACTGATTAACGAAATAACTTGTGTATTGTCATTCATTTATGAACTTGTGTGTTGTTATTTCTTATGTTTATTTAGCTATTATTGTTATCATTAGAGAGAGAGATGGAGAGAGAGTGTGTCTGTGTCTTTGCGGGTACGTGTGTGTGAAATACATAGAGAGAGAGACAGAGAGACAGAGAGAGGGAGGTAGAAGAATGCTGAAGACAGAGATGGATGTAAGAAAAAGATGAAACAAAGAAGAAAAGCCATAAAGGAGCATTCTGTAGCTTTATTTCTCCCCAGTGAGACACATCATGGATCATAAATCACAGCACCATCATAATGGCCTTCAAGAATATACACACACGCACGCACACACACACACACACACACACACACACACACACACACACACACACACACACACACACACACACACACACACACACACACACACACACACATAAACATACACACACACACACACATGAACACACACACATGATCACACACACACACACATAAACATACACACACACACACACACACACACATGAACACACACACACACACACACACACATATATAAACACACACACATACAAAAGTATAATTTCCTATAAAGAAAGGCTTTTGACATAAATATGTGTGCAATTAAAATAATGTACACTTCACACACACACACAGATATACACACACACATATACACACACACATACACACACACCATCAATATATAATCATTGTACCTCAGCTGTGGTCCCTTCAGTGTTTTTGCTCAGTCCAGGGGGACCAATGAAACAACATCAGCTGTGATTGTCCTAGCCGGGAGACATACACACAATCATACACGCTCGCACATACACACACGCACCAACGCACACACGCACAGCCCGATCAGCATTGTTATCTATTCCGTGTTGGCAATGTTTCCAGTTCTTTCTAGCTGTTTAACTTTGGTAATTACCTTAATCTCTATTCTGGTGCCGAAAGCATGCCTTCCTTTCTTTCTGAATATCATCCACAATCTATAAAACAACAAAAAACTCTTCGTTTTTGTTGTTTGTTGTTTGTGACTTTTGGATAGCAAACAAGGGCTTTGATTGATTATTAGAGGCGAGAGAGAGAGAGATTCACAGAAGCCTTGACACTGTGTGCTTCCTATATTGATTCGGCCTTCTTCACTGCTTGCTAATGCTCTGCTATCATTGAGTTATACTAAAAGGAAGACCGTGCCTTGAGACAGCAGGAGAAATGCTGCGATATTTAGGAACGTCAGTGTGCTGTCTAACAGGCTCTTTTTATGATGCTGTTTTACCACGCTAACTGTCATTAAATCAGTCATTGATGCACCAAAGAATGGAGAATGTTGCATTACTTGAATGTTTTTACTGGTACACCATCTAAATTGACAAGATATGTACACTATGCTCACGGTACCAATAAGTAGCATTTGCATTAAACCTGGGTTTTTACTTCATTATGTTTGTATGCTTTGTGCATAATATTAATATGGTTTTATGTAACATCTTTATATGCAGCCCTGAGTTGATGAGCAATATAGTATTCATATGTTAATCAAACATTTCGAAAAATCTGTCAATCAAGATGAAGCTACCATATGTTAAAATCAAAGTCAAAAACTATTAGTATACTATAAGTATGTATGAAAAAAATGATTACCATTCTTACTGCAATCTCAATGTTTAATCTCCACTCTTCTTCTCTTCCTTCTCAGGTCGAAGTAACACCTGGCACTCAGCAGAAGTGATACCCCACCATGGAAATCTCCATCTTTAATTAAGGGATTACAGCCTAACTTCTTGCTTCTTAATACTTCTAAACGTCTTACAACAAACCATCCGGCAGCTTCGACGTCCTTTAAATCTTCTGCGGATCCGTTTCTGAGGAAACAGGGACCTCTTGTGGACGAGAATGGTAACGACAGGACTGAATTCCCCTCTCTTGAACGCTGGATTTGTTTCTGCAATATATTAAAACCCTACAGGGTGGGACAAACGAAGAGCAGAGGATTAATGGGTTGAACTTGAATTCAGCTGAAGTACCATTTCCTCTACGATCCAGACCTTGACCAGGACCTACTGCAGAACAACTTAAAGCCTACATTTGTTTTGGGGGTTTTAAGTAGAATTTCGTTATCTGGATGGGTTTAATTGATGGTGAACTGTTACATCTTTCAAGGGAAAACGGTGGTCAAACTCCTGCCACGTACTCCAAAGGATTCAAAATATCGCTCTTGGAATGCTTCGCTGACTGAAAGGATGCTCCTCTTCTACGGCCATGCCTAACCGAAGAGTTTTAAAAACCCAGAGAAAGAAACAATTTTCTTGACCACAGAACTCAAACCGATTGTCTTTTCTCTGGAATTTGAATCTCTTTGTGCCTCACGGGTCAGACACCTGACCTCTGATCACAGAACACACAACAAGCATCTACCAGACTAACACTTAAAGAATGTTATGCGTGTGTATTTTTTCTCTAATGTAATACAGTAGTGTTTTCGATTAGTGATGAACAGCAGAGACACAGAAATCAACAACTGGACAAGAAGCGGGGTTTGGCGACATGCAGTTAAAGTCGTGAGATAGAGTCAGCACGACGTATTCTGTTCTAGATAGAATAATACTGAACCTCACAATTACAGCCTACACCTTCTTTCACACATACATATGTACACTAAGGACACACTCTTCAAGGGATAAACATGTGCGCACACAACACACAAATAACACGCCTAACTTAAATTAAATTTGACATTAACGTCATACAAATATATACATATATATATATATTACAAGCAATATTTACAACAGGTTTTCTATCTGTGCTGCTGGAACACAGATAGACGGACAGAAGATAAGGAGAGAGAGAGGGAGAAAACGTTGTTACAATTTGGATCAACCTCCTTCCATCGGCCTGGAACAGCGATCAGACATTGACCTGATTGTCGTCCCAAAATAGCCCTGTTCGATTCAAACAGAGCATTACAGCCAAACTGATACAGAATGGTTGATATTCAATGTGGGGCAAGCAAGGGCGTCTCAGTCAATCAGACATACGACGACACACACCCAGACCCACACGTGCACACACAAGCACACACGTGCAGACGCACACACACACACACACACACACACACAGAAACATGTGTGCAGACACACAAGCACACACACACAAAGACACACACACACGTGTTCAGACACACGTGCACACACACACACAAACACACACACACACGTGTGCAGACAAACACACGCACAAGTGGGTGCAGAAACGGCAACTCACACACGTACATATTGGATAGTAAGAGGGCACATTGTCGAACATTGTCACTGCTGTGCCATCATAACACTCCCAGCTCATCACCCTCTCTCCTCTCCTTCTGGAATACACCCCTCAATAATGCAAAACCAGATGCATAGCGGGGTAGTTCCCTGCACCGAGTCAATTTATTCAGTGATTCTGAGCAGTACTACCAGGTATAGGATCCTGCTCCGTCTCCCTTGTTCCAAGCTGTAGGCTAGTAGAGCTACAGGACACGGAACTGTAATGTGCCCATAGACCCGAGGGATGTTCCCTTGTTTCGCTTCCACTGCTAACGGAATCACAGAATCGTCGTTTTCCTTTGTACTGCTTAGAATGGAGAGTGCAACGTGGACCAAAATGCTTTGTTGAGGCCTTTTACCGTTAACCAAGTGGATTCGTTTTGCGGGTATTATTTTATTTTGTGGGTGGGGGACCACCAAAACAAACCAACACAGTTTCAACACGGGCTGATGTCAACATAGAGGTGGACCGACCAACCGACCGACCATACGTCTCTCAACCGCTGACGTTGCGCACGCTAGCTGGTCCTTTGGTTATCCGTCAGTCCTGGACGGTGAACTCTGACCTCCGAGGTCGTAGGTCTACCTACCTACGCTCGCTAACCCCCCCGCGAGGCTGCGTTCACGCAGCGAGGGAGATGGCGGACGTTGTTGTGTGTTTGCATGAGGTGTCGTATTTAATCTCAGCGCTGCGTGTGACTCACTAACTAGCTGCGCCGAGGGAACTTCTTGGTTGGTTGGAATGCTTCCAGACTTATTTTGAAGTGTTCTCAATGTGAAACTTTGTGTGTTTTTTTTTCATAATAAAAGTTTAAAAAATATATAATACAAAAAATTTGCTCATACCAGGAAGAAAATAATAATTAAGAAGTAAAATAGTCATGTAACTTTGAACTTCTAGACGTTTTTTAACAATGTGGCGGTGTTAACTGTTTTTTCTAGTTGATTACTAATGTGTGATGTTGTCCACAAGTGGAAAAAAAACAAGCGTTTTTTTGGTTTAGTTTTTTCTAATTGTACAATATTCTATATCAGATAGAAGACAGGTAGCCGGCCAGAAGAGAGAGCTTCACGTAGTCACATTATGACCTGAAATGTTTTTGTTCAACCTTACACAGTTGTCGTTCAGGCTACTCAGCAGATTCCCAACAGATAGTGTCACTGACATACAGGCAGACCAGATACATCTTTACCCCCCACAGATCACTTGGAAATGTCCCTGTAAAACAATGACACAGAAAGGTAGTGTTCCCAAAGGACCAGTAACTAATCATAATTTAACTTATAATGATTAAATATCTTAGCCAGCTTGCCTCAACAGTTCCATACCCTGCTCACAACCTAACCAAATCATACAACAAAGGCAGTAAAGATTTGGTACTACCCATTCATATGTATGGGATGTGGTGCCCTAGCAACTGGCATTGTCCCTTCGGCTAGTGTCTCTTGACCCTGAAGTAATTTGATGGTCGTTAGAGGTGAGCCTTCCTCCTTGGATGGAATTTTGATACGATTTAACAGTCCTGTAGTGTGAGCTCGGCACTCGGCACTAGCTGAATGGTTTTAAGTGGTACCTGGAGGCAAATATTGTCCAAACATGGGCGTTGACAGTCAGCGGCTCTCTAGCCAAGCGGTACGGACATGAGAACCTTCTCTTGAAGGCGTGAATTTGGACCCCTTTCCTTTTCCTCTGCTATCTACCTTTCAAGCCAATCATACAAGTCTGTGGACGGTCCAAAATCAATAACACGGACGAGAGTAGTATAAAAGGGGCCCTTCTAATGCATAGGAGTGCTACTGTATATTACTGAGTACTGGATGAAATAAAAGGATAATTTCAGATCATAATATGACCACTCTATCTGTATGCAAAAGTGAGTGTGCTTGTGTGTATGTGTGTTTGCAGGCATGTGTGTGTGTATTTTTATACACGTGTGCATGCGTGCGTGTGTGTTTGTGTGCGTGTGTGTGTGTGTGGGTGTAAAATACTGTACTGATACTTTTGTGAATGGAACAGAACAGGAACTTGCTGAGGCCTGAAATCTTCACGTCTATTGAATTGATTTATTGACACTGCAGATGACATGAAGATAAAAAACTGTCAAATACAATTACACAAATAAACATTGTTTTGTAGTCAGTGTGACCGGGGAGATTAAATACATTGGTGTAAAGCACTTTGGCTGGTTACAGTTACTTCAATAAAACAAACAAGAGTCCACTTATAAATGGCTGTCCACACTGTATTCTATTCATTCTGCAACTTTAAAATACAGATTTAGATTTAATAAGTGGCCAGACATTTTTAAGTTTGGTAAGAAATATAGGTTTACAATGATGCTCACAATTGATATTGAGAGGCAATATACATTGAGATAAATTCAGTAAAAGTTAAGTAAAAATTCCCCACCTGAAAAAGTAAATTCTCAACTCTAACATAATGTGTCTATTCTCACTTTATAACATCCACAGCTCAGCAATAGGGCTGTTAATGATGTACTACAGAAATAATGTTGATGCTGTTTCTCCTTAAAGTACAAATAACCAGTCACTGTACTTAACATTCATGGAGTAGGATTGTGGAACCAAGGTTTTGAGTAAAAACTGTACAATGTTTGGCTTGTTTATGTTCCTCATTGACTAGAGGTTCCTGAGTCATTTTAGCTCATTTTTTGGTTGTTTAACGGAGGTGACTGTACTAGTAGAACAGAAAGAAAGGACAGACTATCTTGTGTTTTTACTGTTCTCGAATTAAAGCCAAATTATACAACATTATTCAATGTCATGTCTATTATTGTGCAAAAATGTACTGTTTCGAAATGTTAAAAATGTTACATGATATAGTTATTGCCTTTAATACGCCTACTACATACACCTTTGTGTAAATGATGAGCAGAAAAGCAAAAATGCTTCTTGATTGTGTGTCCATGAGAACGAGATTGTTAAAATAATCTGCACACCATTCACATTGTGATATAACCCTGGTCCAGACCGCATAAACAATCTATGGTCTGACTACACAATGTCTTCTTAAATTGGGATTCACCACAGGCTTCCCATTGGCTGGCCACTTGCCACTCTTTCCACATGCTTCCAGACCCGGAAGCAGAAGGCTGCCTGTTGTGTTTTGTTTTGGTAGTCGACGAGAGTGGGGCAGGCGGAGCACCGCGCACTATACCTGGGAAGTGACACGTCGGGGATGGAAGATGATCGACCGAATACTTACGGAAAAAATAACATGCCAGCATTTATGGGCAGTTTCGACGACGCGAATGAGACGTTAAGCCGCAGCCTGCCTACAGAAACTTCTCCTGCTGACAGTAAAGTTGACAGGTCGCTCGGGGCTTTGAGTCAACATGTCATTAGACATGCGAACTCCACCGTTATCTCGCCGAGAGGAGAGAGCGATCCCGAGATTCAGCGACGCGCGGTGACGCAAAACAAAATCGAGAACGGGGACGATCAAGACACTCACGATGGGAGCAACAATGGGACTGGGAATGGGACCAGTACGGTGGTGGATATTTTAAACCGCAATTTTGGGATATTATCAAAGTCTCACTCCCTGCATCGTAGAGAGGGACGCAACAACAAGGACAACCCTTGTAAGGAAAACGCCACGAACAGGGCTGTCATATCCGAACAACGGGTTAATGTGCCACCATCAACCCCAGTAACAGTCGAACAGCAAACCCAGAACGAGCAAGTGCTTTATTATGACCCAGGAACAGAGACGTCAGTTCCCCAAGAGGTCGAATCGGATTCCGATGAATGTTATTACAACTGTGAAAGTAGGAGCCACGGGAACGCCGTAGACCAGTCTTGTTTTGACAAAGAACACGTGTACTGTACGGTCTACTGTATCGCCAACGACGGCTACCGAAAAGACTTTGAAGTCGTAGAAGAACGCCATAATGAAAAACCGACAGCCCTCCCGTCTGGTGCAGCAGGAGATCTGCAGACGATGGCTGGGGATGACGTCGTAGGTTCGACGACCCCCGAACTTTATAGCCTCCGCGACCTGGGGAATCCGCGAGCGTCGATTCGACTTTCACGTGAGGAAAGTCGCGTGGGTTGCACCGCGCTGTCGAACTGCCTCGTGTGTCTGTTGGACAGGTCGTCCATCGTGCCTCTGCGATGCTGCGGGAAGGCCGTGTGTGATGAGTGTCTGAAACGCTACATCAGCTCCCAGGTACGCTGGTTTTGGGGAGCAGTGGTCCACAGATATACGACGGTGTTGGTGTTGACATGTGGCAATGCCCTGTTTAAAGTATTCGTGGGTGACCGACTTTTTTTCTGTTCGACCAACCCTCCTGCAAGCACTACTTGATTAAACCCACTCTGTTGTTCTCCTATACCAGCAGGTGGAAAGACTGCTCTACATTGGTCATTATGTAATATTAGACTTTATGCTTTTGAAATGCAATGCAATTACTATCAAGCTCATTTTGCTTTAAAATCAAACAACCAACAAATCAACACATTCAATCCAAATGGAAAGTTTTAGTATTGGCTTATCTTCGTTCACCTTAGGTTTATGTTTCATGGGATATTTCGTGTTATGCCTATCCACGACTAAAGCCATCCTGTTTAACCTGAAACTTTGACCACCGTTGCGCTACCCTTAGCACAATGGCATTATCAAATTACATAACCAGTGTGTATAGTGTGGGTGTAACACACTACCACGCTGTTACCATTACCGTTTATGTACCTATTGTCAGTACGTGTGTGCAAACACACACACACACACTCGTACACACAAACACAATGTGTAGCCCCACCGTGTGTCCCAGACAACTCGTCCAACCAGCTTGAAATCAGAATGCCAGGGGGAAGGTGTGAAATAGGTGACCGATTGTAATAGCATCTGAAGGAGGAACACACACAGTGCCACAAGAGATGACAGGTCATGGAAAAAGTGGCTAGATGCAGAAAAGAGACAAAGAGAATGATAGGTGACAGTGATTAAATAACAGGAGGAAGTGGAACTAGAGGAAGGGTACAATAAGGTGTTTTGTTACGATTATTTACGGTAATCCATGTGTTGGGTGTCATCGGTGCTGCAACACTATTCAGACCATCTCAGACTTGCATCAAAATATATTGACATAGTCTTTAATGTGTCCTCAATATGACTTGACACTGTGTGATAAGCAGATGCCTAGTGTACGGCCTGTTTGACTAGCGCCCATTATAAACAGAGCAGAGTGCACACAAACGCCCACACACACACACAGCACTCCTTGATGCCTTTAAGGCTTGTTCTTTTAGTCTGAAGAATGCAGCCAGGGATACACCTTTTGCCTTTGTCATTAATGTGCTTTTGCATAACTAGATAATTGTATGAACAAATACTTCACAATTGTTCATTAACTGTTTAGTCAGTTAACGATTCTACAAATTGTTTTAAGATCCGCTATTCAGTTGAGGCACACGAACAAGATCATCCTCTTCTTTTGACTTTTGACTTGATGCACATGTTCACTGTCAATGACCCACCTGTTCACTGTCAGTGACCCACCTGTTCACTGTCACTCCCCAGGTACAAGTGGGCAAGGCGGACATCGTGTGTCCCATCCTTGAGTGCAGTGGCCTGCTCGAGGAGAGCCTTGTGGTGTCTCACCTGGCCAATGAGGAGCTGGCCAAATACCACTACTTCCTTGAGTTGTGTCAACTGGATGCAAGCACCAAACCCTGCCCTCAGTGCAACCTGTTCACCACCCTGAAGACGAACACACCCGACCGCTCAGAGCATAAGTACAAGGTGAGGCCACTTAGAAACAGCCCAACGGCAAGAACACCACCACAGTGTTACTGAGATCAGTGCCTAGGCAGTCTTTCAAATGCAGAAGATGAGTGCATTGGTCGCTAGAGTTATCTTACTACGTAGATACACTTTATGCCCTAGGAATGTAGAACTCTGCTGCATCGATGAGTTTATGAATTATTTACCACCGTTTAAATATAGAATATCATAAATAATTTCCAATGGCCCCCTCAAGTTACCAGAATTGACGGTGGAAGTGCAGCAAAGAAACACACTTGATTGTTTTTCATTTTAATAATGAACAGAGGTTTATTGAGAGAGAGAGGTTGATTCTCAAAATGCGAATAAATAAGTTAAATGAATCAATTAAACATACTGTAGGTAAGATCTGACAGTTGAATAGAGTCATAGCAGGAAGAGAAACAATAACAAAAAAGTCCCCTTCCTCCCTAAGTTTCTCCAAGAGTCAGAAAGGTGGATGCTCACACACCTGTGATTGACAGGCATGATGGATCCTCTGATTGGCCCGAAATGAGCCGGGACTGGCCTTAAATAAAAATGAGCTCATATAGAGGCATGCACAACTCAAAATAGATATTTTCACGGGGCATTTCATAATAATATTCTAACAAATATCACTCCAATAATATCTCTGGAATCTCACCTTCAGCACCTCTTAACTAATCACTTGAGCAAAAAATAGTGATCAAGCTTCGGCTAATTATTTTTTCTTTACCCTCCCCCCCCCCCCCCCCCGTGTCCCTGTCCCCTTTCCCCCTCTCTCCTCCCGCTCTGCAGATCCAGTGCAGTGCGTGTCAGTTCATATGGTGCTTCAAGTGCCACGCGCCCTGGCACAGCGGGCTCAAGTGCCGCGACTACAGGCGTGGGGACAAGCTGCTGCGGAAGTGGGCGAGCGTCATCGAGCATGGGCAGAGGAACGCGCAGAAATGTCCCCGGTGCAAGGTACGGGAACCAGGGTGATAACAGGGCAGAAGGTGAGTGGTAGGTGGGCGAGAGGGTGGATGGAAAGATGGGTAGGTGCAAGGATGGATGGGTAGGTAGGTAGTTGTTTGCATGGATTGTTGAAGGATTGGATGGATGGATGTGGGAGGATGGATTGAAGGGTAGACAAGGTATAAACTCAGTTGGGTACAATCTTCTAAATAATTGCATTTGAATGGATGAAGTCTGTCGGCTTTTGCTGAAATTCATAGACATATGGCCATCTCCAGGCTGAGTGTGATTCTCATTTGGATGTTCATGGACCAAGGTACAAAGGACAAGAGACTCAAGGCAAACAGCGGGACCTGTTTGTCTTGAGAACAGTCTCTGTTCCTCCAGATCCACATTCAGCGAACAGAGGATGGATGGATGGGTAGGTGGAAGGATGGATGGGTGGGTGGGTGGGTGAAAGGATGGATGGATTGATTGGTAGATGGATGGATGGATGAATGGGTGGGTAGGTAGGTGGTTGCATGGATTTTGGAATGGTTGGATGGATGGATGTGGGTGGATGGAAGGAAGGGTAGAGGAGGGCAGACAAGGTTTAACTCGGTCAGTTGGGTACTATCTTCTAAATAATTGCATTTGAATGGAGGAAATCTGTCGGCTTTTGCCGATTGATAGACTTATGGCCATCTCCAGGCAGAGTGTGATTCTCATTTGGCTGTTCATGGACCAAGGTGCAAAAGACAAGTGTGGGGCTATCATTGACTTGTTTGCCTGGAGATCACGCGTTCACCTGAGTCTCTGTGTCTCCAGATCCACATTCAGCGCACAGAGGGGTGCGACCACATGACCTGCACACAGTGTAACACCAACTTCTGTTACCGCTGTGGAGAGCGTTACCGCCAGATGAGGTTTGTGTTTCCCTTTGTCATTGCTCCTTTAATTTCCTTTTTGCTCTGTCTGTGTGTTTAGTTGCCCTCCCTCTCGTGTAACCTTCTTCTGTGTTTGTCTGGTCGGTTGTCAGGTTTTTCGGCGACCACACGTCTAACCTCAGTGTGTTCGGCTGCAAGTATCGCTACCTCCCCGATAAACCCCATCTGAGGCGTCTGATAAGAGGCTCCGTCTGTGGTGAGTTCCCGCGGGCGCCACAGGTCCACTTCTAGCTGCTTTCCAGTGGAAACTCAACACACGCTTTGGTTGTTTGTCTCCAGACCGACCGATAATTGTCCCTCTCTCATGTCCGCTCGGTCGGCTAATCTATTTTGACACAAGCCACAGCTAGTTAGCTGCTCCATGGTCTCTGAAGAATGCTAGCTAATAGAAGCTAAGGGTGATTAGATAGCAGCAGGGGTGCCTGAGGAGCCACAAGCTAATTTTATCCCAGGACCAAAATCTCCATTACAGCTCCCTTTGTATTTTTACCATGGTGATATCAGCTCATGGGCACATATTGGATTTGGTAGTCATTGGTAGGAGAATGAAGGTGGGGCAGTTCCAGAGGGGGTTTGTACAGTTGGATTAAAACTGTTACTAGGGGGAATTCATTCTTTAATATCAGTTGGGTCACATCATCCCTAAGGACAAACGCATGTATCAGCTAAATACGTTGCTTGCTGGCAAAGTTCAAATTCAGTCATGTATTTTGATAGGATCTGCATTTACCAAAATGATTCCAGTACGATCACAGTGCATTTTCCACGGTAAAAGCAATACAATATTAACACTCGACAATTGATTGCATCCCTCCATCTCTACAGCCAGTAAGGTGGTGTTGGCTCCTGTGGTCCTTGTGCTGGTCGTGGTTCTGGGATCTATTTCACTGGTTATAGGTACGCACACAAACGCACAAACACAAACCAATTAAAACACTCCCTCACTTACTCACTCACTTACTCACTCACTCGCGCTCACAAATACAAACACACACACACACAATCTCACACTCACACAGACAAATACACACACATAGACATACACAAATACATAGATATACATACATACACACAAACACACCCCCACACACACACACACACACACACATCTTGCCATTTCTTACATTTTATTTTCTCACCCACCTATCTCCTCCTTACCTCCCTTCTGTTCTCCCTACCATTTTGTTTATTCTCTCTCTATCCTGGTCTGCAGGCCTGGTGGTTTTCCCAGTGTATTACGTGTGCAAGAGGAAGAAGAAGCAGCAGCTTGCTCAGGGCTCTGATAAAGGTGCGGTGACCTTCTAACAAAGCAATCTCACCAAGACATTTCCCATAGAGTGAGCGAGCGTGCAAGGGAGGGAATCACCTGACCCGACGTGACGGCCTCCTCTATCGAGAACTTTGTTGTCAAAAGAAGATCCTCCATCTTTGCTTGTCACTTTCTCTGCAGAGTTTCCTTCCCGATCGTCCCCTCTCTTTCTCTTGTCTTCCTCTCTTCTCCGCCCTCCCCTGTGTCCTCCTGTCAGGGGGAGTTCATGCGAAACTGGCGCCAAGTTGACTGCAAACAGGGCTGGCTACAGTTTACAGGAATGTTGAAATATTAACGAAACAGCCACTGGCAGACGTGCTAACACAGCAATGAGGCTAGCAGGAAAGGAGCCAATAACAAGGAAGTTGACGGAAAGAAAACATTACAAATTCTTGCATAACATAAAGAAAATAATAAAATCGAAGGCCCGCCCTTAGGTTATTTGAATAGTTTTGATCTTGGATCAAACTGAAAGCTTTAATTGAACATGCTATTAGTATATACTTTAGAATGGTGCTACATGGAAAGAATTTTTTGCTATGATTTGAAAGATTTCGTTTTGCTTTTGGTGTTAAAGATGTCATATGAAGGCAATCACAGTTCTGAAGAGGATCTTGTTCAAAGTTCAAATTTAAAGCTTTAAAAACAGAAATATCTTTCATTCAAAGGAGGCTGATTGTAACAGAATTAGTCTGTTGCACAGTTTGTATTTTGACCTTTAGAGCCTTAATGTTACCCAAACACACACACACACACACACATGCAAACACACACAGACCTAGACAGATCCTTGAACTGTGCCAGAGAGCAGAGGATTTTCTAAAGCTTTAAAGGTTGTCACCCAGCAACCGCCAGCTTTCTATCTGTTAATCATCACCCCCCCCAACTCCGATTATCCTTCTATTCTCTTACTCTTTCTCTCTCTCTCTCTTTCTTGGTGGTGCATCCTCTCAAGTGTCTCTTTACCATCCTCTTCCTCTGTCAACCAGACGGTCAAATGTTGATAAGGTCAACGTATAAAATAACAATATAGAATGTGAATTTGTTTCTACTGATATGAATGGGGAGTGAAAATAGCTTAAAGAGATGTTGACACGTCATGTCCGAGGCACAAACAAGATGTAACTGTTAGTGTCGGTGGTGACTCAGGCAGTAGGCAGCCTGAGTCTATCAGCTAGTCCCCAAATGGATCCTTCCTTCCCATCACACGTTTTGGGTTCTTTACTTTCTATTTCGTAGCCCTTTGGCATTTTCTTGCATAGGAAGACGCGGCAACCCCAAACGTCTAGATGTACACAAGATGTCAACAAGAGACAAAGAATTCACTCAACGGAAAGTTGAAAAGAAGTGTGTGTGTGTGTATATATATATATATATATATATATATATATATATATATATCACATCAATATACCTATTGATGGGTGCTTGTTTAATGAGCAGTTACTGAAGCCATTACTAGACACTGCACCTGCTGAAGAGTCTGCAAACATGTATCAATATCATCTACTTTCTTAAATAAATACATTAATTATTTAAAAATAAATATATATGAATCTCCCACGGAATGCCTATAACTTCACACTACTGAGTATCTCAACAACTGGGGAAATGGGGTTAGAAATATATATTTAACAATTTCTATTTGTTACTTACTTATTTGGCCATATGCTGTAATCCCATGCACTATTCACAGGGTAATCTTGCCAGTTTTGAGTTATGGTGGAATTTGCGGTTGTGATGCTGGTTCGAAAAAGCATAGGCGAAATTTGGTTGCACACTGGTGTTCATGAAAATGGTGGATTGCTGCCTGTAGGTTGCACTCTCAGGAAGATTCACACCCATGGCTGTCCATTTAAACAACGGCTGTGCCACTCAAATGTGCGCAGTCGTGTATTTACTGAAGCTTGCCAATAGTGTTCAATCGTTGCTTCACAAAAGTATCAGGTCCCAGGAAGGAAAACATTTGAGACGTCTAATATTTTAGAGGTAAAATAGTTCAAAAGGCTTGTGTCATGATCTACGAAGCATAGGGAAATGTTGGACGTCTTTGTTTTTTGCAGAGATTATATATTACATTAGCAATGCACAAAACTGAAGCTTTAAAACTTTTGTATGGATTTTAATTTTAATAATATAATTATAATTTTTATATGATAATTATTTGCCATAGTTTCTTTCATATAAAAATATATAAATACAATTGTAATTATTGTGAATGTAGCATAAACATATGCAAATATAGACCAATACATATTCGTTTTTGGTATTTTCACACCATTTGGCTACAATATAAAATTTGAAACAGACATTCTTTTTCCTCATTTTGGTTCTATCTGTTGACAGGCCATCATTAGGAAAGGTTTTTTTTTCATCCTCTCAAACATTCAATGTCATTTAAAACATGGGGAGTCTTTGCCCTCAATAGTGCTAAAGTACGGCTGCTAATGCACTGATATCCAGCTACTTTGTTTTGTGGTTTGTTTTAATTCCATGGGCATACAGTTTGACAACAAATAAAACCTGTCCTGTACTCGAGCATTTCACAATAGCCATACAAAGAGTTCTAAAACGGTTACTGCTGTCTGGAGTGAAAATGTTAACGGTAGAAATGTAGTTGCTAATTGAATGCCATTATTTGTGAATGTTTTGCTTTGGTTTATTTCTTGTCTATTCCTCTTGTGTATGAGCTGGCTCATACCTTCAGGCCATGTTACCTTGAAGGTTCTTCTGAATGACAATGTAACCTTGCCTTTACCTGTTGTTATTTGTGGTTCCCTTCCAATGCTATTCTTTAAAGGGCCCCTATTTCTTTTGTAAATTTTAAAGCCCCCCTATTTTACCAACAGGTTTGAGAGTGGGACATTCCAATCCATTCAAAAATCGATCCACTGGTTGCGTCTCAAGTGTGAGCTGCCGTTAAAATGTATGACAGCGAGGTCAAACTCCAGCCTAGTACTTGTTATGGTCCACCAGGGAATTTATCTGTCCATCACACATCTGGGTGAGCACTTCCACTTGTATATTAAAAAAAAATATTGTAGCGTATGACTAATCACAATCAACCCTGGTGGTAGAATAGGGCCCTTTTTAAGATGCTATTCTGTTTGAACTTCAAGTACAATTGTAGTAGCACTTTGTATCCTAGAAATTTGAAATGGTTTAGGGTGATATGTAAGTTTCTGTCTGTCACATCTACAAATTGCCAGTACTTTGGGGGGTAGTGAGATGCTATGCTATGCTAGTGCTAAGACAAATTTTTATTTTTATTTAGATTAGGAGGGTTCAAGTCTTCATGTCTAGTGTACGTTATAGCTACATCAATTTTGTTCCATATATCTTTGCACAATGTAGAATTGTCACTTTATTATGTATTGTATCTTTGTTAGTCGCATTGTTCCAGTAGATTAAAACTGCTACTGAAAGAAATCTATGGAGAGCCTGGTGGCAGTACAGAGGGGCGGACTTTTAGGCCGGCTTGATGTCATAATTTTAAGTCCATCTCAAAAAAACAAAATATATGGGACAATCAACTGACTGTCGTGTCTTAAAAGTGTCATTTCTCTGTACTGTGTGTGTGTGTGTGTGTGTGTGTGTGTGTGTGTAAAATGTTACTTAATGCTGACCTTCCATTGGTAAACATAATGTGTTGTGTCTGCCTTGAAACAGTCTGTACCTTGGTAAAAGCTTCTTTAAGAAGACATGTTGCGTGAATGACTTCATTCAGAGGTCAAACCAGGTCCATGTTCCACTACCAACTGCCACTCTTAAAATGTCTGCTGTTAACTCTTTTGCTGTATTGCTTTGTCAGAGACAGACACTGTTTTCAACTGATGGTTAATCGATAATACAAATAAATAAGACCAAAAATGTCCCGGTATTATGTATTGGCTGATAGCTGGTTGTTTTTTGTATTTAAATTGTATCTATTAAGTTCTGTTGCATAATGTATATTGTGGACTGTTGGATCTGTTGAACATTATTTACAGGGCTTCTTATCAACCCTACTTGTAATTACTATTTTATGGCAACAGAGGGCGTAGGCTGACCACAAGCCACAAATTATTGTAATTATTTCTTCACTCAAAAACTATAATCTAGCAGAGAAATCCTACTGTTTTATCGCTCATAGTGATACCCCTCGTTTATTGGGATGGGCCGTTTCTCAGGGTGAAGTGGTGAAATATTAAAAGCTGCAAATTCTAAAAGCAAATAAAGAACCCAACAAATAAATAAACACAGCAAATCTATTGGCTGACGTGTTTGAAGCTCCACCCTCAGACGGCCAGTCGCGTGACAGCACCACCGTGATCCCTAGTAAACAGTGAAGTGGCAACTGGTGCAGCGCTGGACACCGACATCCATTTGAGACCCTTTTTAATCTAAAGTGTGGCAGTTGAAAAAGAGCGTCAGTCATGGAAACGAGACAGCAAGGTAAGCGGTTCATTCACCTAATTAAAATGTGTTTGGTTTGTTTTAAATTGCGTTTCCCCCGTTCTTGATAGGAAGCGCTATATGTAAAGGTGCACGCGCGTCTCCTGTTCTCGTAGCAAGGATTGGATAACGTGGTTAATTCAGAAATAAAAATGTAAACACACAACTAACCCTGAACTCCACCCCTCATTTATCCACCTGCAACTATGCACTATAACAAGGTAAGAGTCTAAAACATTGCATGGACCTAAAGCCAAATTACTGAACTTGACCCAGCTTGTTGCTTTGGAAACTGACTCTTGCTGCACTCACCTAATGACTTTCAATATTGTAAGGAGGGTTAAATTATTTATAGACGTGTTCCTTTGTCTTCTTCCTATTTAGTGATGCAGTCTCTGTTTTAGAATATAGGACGGTTGAGATGTCCAAAGTATTCTTTAAAACACATTGCCATTCGTTCATACCAGCAAACCCACTGTTTTAGAATAGTCAATTGTGCAAAGTTGTTTTGATTTCCCGTTTCACTCCTTAATCGTTTATGTACTTCCTAGTTTTCAATTTGTGTCAGTAATAGAGGAACTTCCTTTTGCATTCTAATTGTCATACCTATTGAAATATGATATTGATTATTATTTAAATTCATTTAACTATCTATGTATACATTCCGTTTCAATAGATGATGGCAAATTCAAATGTCCCAGAAATATTAATGAGATCAAATGGGGTGATCATTGAAAGGTGCCCTTAATTTGATTCTTGATTCTTGGATACCTCTTGAATTAAAGTCTACTATAACTACACTGTAAAATTGATCTTACAGATTGTCTTCTGTGTTCAGGAAAGTATTGGATACAGAAACTCATCATAGGTTGAACAATGTTCCAGGTCAGTTAGGCTAGGAATGCTTTACTGCAGTCAGATGGGTAGGTCAGCATACCATCACCATGGCTTTTGACTTTGCTGCTGTGATCAGCCATGGGCTTCTGATTTAAGCTAGCCCCATGACCACCCAGCCCACCAAAGTTATGCCAATCTTGTGACCAAAGGTATACTACAGCTAGTATGAGGGAAAGGGGGGAGAGGCATATCATGTTTGTCATTATTAGTTGGGAATCATATTTTTCAATCATCGCTAAAGGGGGGAAATGGAACATAAATAATCACTGAGTCATAATTCACTGTATTTGTATACACCCAAATATGTGTTTGCATAAGTGCATACATTTACATTTGTATGAAATATAGCTATTATATTTGCTAGTCAATCGGTAGTGATAGAGTAGTGGTAGAGTAACTTTCTTAACTCTGCCACTATGTCTTCCCTCCTGATGAATGACATTAGCATATGTTTCACAAATAGCCAACTCCACCCCCATCTATGCAAACAAGCATGGTCTAAAAGAGGGGATTCATAACCCAAATGAATTGAATGGCTGTTATTTTACGTGCTACCAAAATGACACCATCTTAAAGTATCTTATATGAGTTTTTAAGTAAACAAAGCAGAAATAAGTATTGCCCTCAAAGCTCAACTGTCCACCTCTATTACATGTAACTATACCCAACAACACATCTTTCAACATGGTCACCATAGGTCAACATTGTTGTAAAAGGACAACATGGTTGTCAATAGAGATATGGCCTCGGTTACACTTTTACCATCTGATCACATCAGGGCCGGACATTCCTAGATCGGATCGTGCTCACGTTGGGATCCGATGAGCTGCACGACATTGAGGTGGTCAGGCTCGCACAATGATCATATTGCATATGTGTGTGGACAGCAATGTGAGAAGACAACCTTTTTGCATTCAAGCGTGGACGATGCCAGACCTGTGGTCCGATCTGGCACATCCGACCACAACATTTGCAATGAAATGAAAAGGGTAACCAAAGCCATACACAGTTAGGATTCAAACCGGCCAGCAGTACTTGTTCTTAAGCAATGGGTAATCCACCTACTGAGGGTATCCCTAGTGCTGTGCTGAAAAACATCGACAAACTTTGCAGTGACAAGCTTGCAATCAGTGAGAATATGTCATCTACTCATTGCTGTGCTCATGGTTGGCAGTGTTAGACCATAGCCTAACCACAGCATGGCCAGAGCTGTGTCTCGAGTACAATTTGCCATTGTGCACAAAGCAGTGATTGTTGGTGTAGCCTGGCTATGCAGTTGTAAGTGATGGAGTAGAAAGCAGTTCTGTGTGTGTGTGTTCGTGCGTGTGTGTGCGTGCGTGTGTGTGTGTGTGTTTTTTCAACTCCCCTTCTCCTGTATCTTCCCGGCTGCTGCCCTGGGACCAGAGTTGTACTCTAGTGTTTTGAGTGGTGCCGTGGTGGACTGGGGCAGCGAGGGCCCTGGAGAAGAATGGGTTAATACAAACAGGGAAGGGGCAGAGCATGGTAAGCGTCGCACCTGGGTAGGTGGCTGTGTGTGTTTACCTTGTCTGCATGGAGTAGAGTGGAGCTGATTTTGTTACTGTGGCTGGCAGGGCGGGGTCAAGCTGCTTTCATGGAATTAGATTCTGTAACAGTTTGAAACGATTTTTATGGTTTCAAGCCGTTACCAACTTTGAATTGCGCCTTTGCTGATAATCAGTCGTTATCAGCAAAGTCACTGACTAAATAGTTTTGAAAGTGAATTGATCCTAATCTTTACTGCGTTCATATAAACAGTGGGGTGTTGACAGTAGACTAGTCTTTATTGAATCTTTCCACATAGTAAGAAAGATCATGTTTGATTTGCAGTACAACATACATTTGCATGCCTAGTTTAGTTCATTTTTTGACGCATGTCACCATCCTTAAGGTCCCAGGGATGAGGACCTGGCTCACCTGTCAGAGGACGGTCATGTTGTGGGCAGGTCGTTAGGGGACTCCCAGGCCGTAGCCTCCCAGAATGGGGAGGCAGGCCTGGGGGACAGTGCAGCGTGGCATGGGGGATGCTGGGGAGCTCCAACCACCACAGTGGGACAGGAGGGGTGGGGCCGGCCCTCCCTGCGTCTCTCTGAAGACTGGCCGATGACCGGTCCCTGGAACACGAGCGCCCCAGGTGACCGGCACCCTAGATTACAGCCACCCATCCCTTACTAGAGTAGACTGGACTCCGAACACAATAGAATAGAATCTCTGTATCGTAGGCTAGTAGGCTACAGTAGGCTTGTACTCCCTGATGGCCCTTGTAAAAGCTTTTGTTCTTCCGGAATGCTTTGCATAGGCTGGCGCCGTTGCTCCACGTTTGGCGTAGCTACAAAAGCTAACCCCGTAGGAAATGATCCCCGTAGTCAAATAGTAAAATAGCCCAGTCCCATGTGATCATCATCATGTAGATATTAAGCAGACACACACGGCCCTCAGGCGACTGGTTTAGTGCTGCAACAAAAACCACCCATCCTAATTGAAAGCCGCAAGAGTATTGCAGGCCTAATGGAGAGCAGGCATATTTCAGTTCTATTCCATGATCTCTGTTCCTCCAGCGCTCTCTGTTGTCAGACTAGCTGATGTTGTGTTGGGGTGGATGAACACAGTGTTTGGTTCATTTGGCCGTATATTCCCCATATTCAAGTATGAAAAAATACTGAAAATAGAAGGTTGTGTTATGAAAAATGTCACAGTTAATACGATAAGCTTGATTCAAACATATGAAGTGCAGTCACATGATTGTGTTCAGTATACCCCCCCCAACCTAGCCTCATGTAAATACCATGATCTGATCATAAGTGTGACCTGATTCCTTATATAGAAGTGTCTTCCTGCTGTAGAAATGTGTGCCTTATCCAGATGCATGCTTTGTGTTTGTGTCCCGAAGGCCTTGTGCCCAGTTGGTGTGTGAACAGTGTGATTGTTTTAGCTGCCTGAATGGCAGTGAGCCCCTAGCATGGCTTGAATCGGACGTTAATGATTTCGGAAGGATGTTGCAGTCTCCCTCACGGCCTGTTTGGCACTGCCTGTTTTGTTGTTATTCCGTACAGGAAATGTTGCATCTGCATCGCTGTTTTATCTGAGAATATATTTAAAAAAATATATATATATATATGAACTGCTACTCTCTTGCATGTGCATGTTTTGCAGCTATATTGGGTGTCTTTTTGAAGATATCCTAAACAGTGATATGCAGTGTAATAGTTGAATTGAGAATGTGTTGTTATGTTACTAATGGCGTCATACGCCTCACTCTTTACCGCTGCCATGTAAAGACAGAGGAAACTTCAGAACAGGTATGAACCATCTTTACTTTACTGAAAGGAGTCTGCCCATTTCCTCAGACCCATGTCTTTGATGAGATGTATCAGCCTTGATATGTGTTCAGCTCCCATAGCTGTATCTGATTTGTACCTGTATGTTTCCAATAAAAGTAAGATACAAACCAAGATATAGCAATGGGAGATCCACGTCCGAAAGGTTTACAATTAACCTGGGGTCTTAGCCATCAGCCAAATCATCAAACCATGCAAACGTTGTAAATCCATCTGTGATTAAATGTGAAGTAAGCATTTATGAA
Source organism: Pollachius pollachius (assembly GCF_949987615.1). Classification (NCBI taxonomy): domain Eukaryota; kingdom Metazoa; phylum Chordata; class Actinopteri; order Gadiformes; family Gadidae; genus Pollachius; species Pollachius pollachius. The sequence continues at coordinate 7,128,752 of NC_136949.1, forward strand.
TCGCCTTTGCGAGAGAAGGGCACCTGGAGTTAGGGATGTGTCTACTAACTAAATACGTCCTCATTCAGTTAGAATAGTTGGAAGATTTTATTTCTCCCATATAATGAAAAAGGAACCAAAAGGCTTCAGAGCTTCCGTGTGTGTGTGTGTGTGTGTGTGTGTGTGTGTGTGTGTGTGTGTGTGTGTGTCCCTCCCTAGCTCCTAATTACATTTTTAACTGTATACTAAAACTCAAAACCAATGTGTGGAATCAATTAAGCATTGAGCATCTTGTTTGAAGATGTGTGTGTCTGCGTGTGTTTGTTTACGTGAGTGTGTGTGTCTGTCTATCTCTAGGGTCCGCCACCAATTGAAACAGGATAATCCAGGGCAGTTAATCCAGATTACAGCTCTGCAGGCCGCAGTCGCTGATTGCATAACAGCCGTTTAGAGATGGACAGACAGACACAGACTGGATCATATAGAGCCATCATACATGCTAGTTTATAAACGCCCAAATATATGCTTTATTTGTGTTTTATAGAAAATAAAAAAAACTGGTTTTGTTCGTTTGATTCATACAGCTCTTTGGATAGAGGCTTGAGTTCTTTCCCTTTCATGAGGAATCTAATACACACACACACACACACACACACACACACAACCGCAAAATTCTCTAGACCTATGATGTTGTTCATGTTTATTGTGTCCGTCATGGTAGGTCTTCTGGACTCTGAGCCGTTGCGAGAGGCAGATGAGGATCTGGCCTCCGAGGGTAACCACCCCATCTTGACAGAGGAAGAGAGGGAAGAGATTCACCAAGAACTGGACAAGGTTAACTCAAATCTCAATCTCAAACAATCCATGACTTCCCATTGCAACAATGTGGTTCAGGAAAACGGTATTGGTGATGGTGCATGTTGTACAAATTTGGACTTAATCCTTGATGTTCAAAGAATGTTCTTCAAATGTGATTCCTGCCTCTGTAAAGCCCTCTGAAGTGACTTTGTGTTTGAAAGGTACTATATCAATAAACCCGTCAGGGCTTATCATTTCTTTGAACAATGACCCTCAGTATCAACCTGCAATATAAATTTGATATTTTTGATATGAAATGACTAATCCTTGACCATCCTTGTGTCTTGTTCTCTCCCAAGCTGGAAGAGGAGATCAGCACTCTGAGGCAAGTGCTGACATCTAAAGAGAAGCAACAAGCCGACCTCAGACAGAAACTGGGCATCAGCCCGCTCAGCGACTTCAAAAACAACGTCTCCAAGGGCTGGCACGACATGCAGACCTCTGTTGCGTAAGTGGTGCTCACCGGGCCTGACCCCACTTCCACTTTGCTTCTGTCTGCAGCTCCGGGCTAGCCGGACGCAGCGACTGAGCGTATACGAGAAGGGGGGCAGCTGAATCAGGGAGAGCCAGTCCGGGCCGGGGCAGATAAGCAAAACAAGTTTGTGCCCCTTCCAATCCTCCTGCAGACTCCCTGCCAGTTCTACAGGTTTTAGGGCTTGTTGGCGGTCAACCGAGATGGCTAAGGCCATCTGACTGTGACAGTGTGATGCTGCAAACACATGCACGGACTCAAGTACGCATGTGTTTGGACACAAACACGCACACTTTGTTGTGAATGTAATTGGGAATGTGGAGATTTTATAGGGGACAGTTGGAGAGCTGTTTGCTTTAAGGACACACCACCACCAGTGGCCTGTGTGTGGGTGGGTGGGTGGGTGTGTGTGTGTGTGTGTGTGTGTGTGTGTGTGTGTGTGTGTGTGTGTGTGTGTGTGTGTGTGTGTGTGTGTGTGTGTGTGTGTGTGTGTGTGTGTGGAGTTCCAGCATTAAGCATGTTTATAATGTATAAAATGTTTTTCTTTAGACCAGTTGTAGAGCAAAGAGGATCCAATTTATATTCTCAACTGAATAGAGTGGCGTGGCATACAGGCCGCTGGTTTACTGAATATATATTATCCTATATGTCATCAGCTGGTCATTGCTGTATCTTAATCTAGAGAGAGAGAGGGTAGAGATCGAGAGAGATAAGGAGTGAGAGGAGGGAAGTCATTCTTTGCCTCATTTTGTTATCCAGTTACACCCTGACTCAGAGATCAGATTTCATGTGCATTTGCAGACAGCCACACACATACACACACATGCATACCGCCACACACACACATCTATAATGAAGCATGTGAGACGGAACGATTGAGTAACACTGTTTTGAAATCAGCATGTGATGGAGATTTCATTGTCATTATGTTAGTGTGGTTTGTTTGTCAAAAAGCAAAAATGAAAGTGTGTGGGTGTGTGTGTGTCTGTGTGTGTGTGTGTGTGTGTGTGTGTGTGTGTGTGTGTGTGTGTGTGGGGGGGGGGGTGTGTGTGTGTGGGTGTGTGTGTGCAGCTATAAGAAGACGACGGAGACATTCTCCACAGCAGGCCAGAAAACCTCTGCAGCCTTTAGCACCCTGGGCACCGCCATCACCAGGAAGCTAGGAGACATGAGGTAATGATGTCATATCCTGTCCATATGTTCGCAGTGACCTTGGCAAACAAACAAAACAAATAGTTGATTTGGTTGTCTTTCATATCACACATTAAAGTGAATTTAGTTTATATGTCTGATATGGCAATGCGGATACGTACACATGATGTCATGTGATCACAGACGAAAGAAGAGGGCCTTTACACTTTTAAATTTCTCAAACTATATATATATATCCGTCCCTGTACCCTGTCCACCCTACACAACGTCAATGTTGAAAAAAAAAAAAAATGTCATGAAGACGGCGAAAAAATTGACTTTTTCATGTTGCAGCTGGAGTTGGAATCCGCTATTTTGCAAATCCAACACTTTTGCTTTTTCCGGGTAATTACAGGGAAACCTTGCAAAATAATCTTGAGAACAATCAAAAAATCGTAACTTTGCTGACCAGGGTCGGAAGAGGGAAATCAGGCGCAAAGTCCTGCTAATTATCCTGTGGTGTTTACTCGGCATAACACACTAATCAACCCCTGCTCTAATGTAATGCCTCTCCCTTTCTCTGGCTGTCTTCCCTCTGTCACTGGTTGTGCTCCTGGCTCTTGTCCTCTTCTGAATGAGTTTTTGACATGAGTTCCGTTCACCAAGTCAAAGGCTGTTGATTATATAAGTCTACTAAGCTGCTTTCACTGTGGCCGAGGTGGCCAGAGATACAGCCTTCCCTAACTTCTCTATCGCGGGCTTAGTTTCCCTATCCCCTGCTTGCTCTTTCTTCCCCTCTCTTTGTTATTATTACAGTGTATGTTATATTAAGAAAGAGGGGAAGGCAAGACAAGAATATTGTGGAAGAGAGAGGAAGGGATGGGAGAGATGGATTAGAGTGGCTTGGAAGGGAAGAGATGGAGGTTGCCATGGACTGTAACACCGGGAAATGTGTGTGTGTGTGTGTGTGTGTGTGTGTGTGTGTGTGTGTGTGTGTGTGTGTGTGTGTGTGTGTGTGTGTGTGTGTGTGTGTGTGCCACCTGCTGTCAATATGCCCTGCAGGATGTTTATAGGGGAATTGACATTGCATCCATTTCCTGGCTAAATGGATCCCTTTAGAGGTCAGGACCTCATCCTGTTGGCTATGAACAGAGTTCCCTATCAGCAGGGACATATGTTGCTTCGCTAGAGCACAATTTGCGTCTTACCCGACCTTGAGTGTAAAAAAAAAAGAAAAAAAGGTCCATCTGATTTTCAAACTCCCAAAGCTGGACGTAAAAGCTCTCCTAGCTATTCTAGCCACCGTCAAAGTAGCGGAACTGTGGTGGCTGCCAGGAGATAAGAAAAAAAAAAGACTTTTGGAAACCCATTAAAAAGTAGCCCGATGCCACAATACAAAAGTGCGACAGAACCATTTCTGGTGAAAGAGGTTATTGCACTTGCTTTCTAGGTGTGTGCAATTCATACTTCATTTATACAAGGAACGAGGAAGAACTATAGACTTTGTGTGAGTTACTCTGTCTATGATTATAGAGCCTATTCATTGTGTAATGTGAACCCCTTCCTTGTTGAAAGTTTCTGTTTTTTCATGTTAGGACATGAAACATGTTGGTAATAACATAGAATGCTTGTTACTTTGTATTCCTCTGTCACTTTTCCTCCCCTGTGATGAGAGAGTGTTAGGTTGGGTTTCAGTAGCATAAACCAAACCCTTTATCTTTCATTTATTCCAGCATGTTTGGTTTAGAGATATTGTATCCTCGGAGGTATGTTTCAAGTTGTTTTTGTGTGTCTGTGTGTGGTGGGGGGTGTGTGTTTGTGTGTGTTTTTGTGTTTACATGCATGCATTTGTATTATTGCCTAGTTGTGATTACACATATGCTTTACAACACAGTAGTTTGTGTGTCGTAAACACTTGCTTCCCTGGGTTGCTTTGTGATTCCATATATTTGATTCGGGTATCTTGCATGACTAGTTTTTAAGTATTTCACTTTTATTTATTTATTTCTCTTCTTCTTTGTGTGTTGTCTTATTCTACCGTCCAATTTGGAGTGATGGAATTTATTTGCAGTGAAAATTTGTCCTTACTTAGGCAACCAATAGGTTGGAAGACGTTGAGAGTTAGCCTTTTTCCAGCTAATTACAAACCCGAGAAATCTAGAGAATGTGATAGGAGTATTGCAAGATCGGTCCTTATTCCGTGAGTGTTTGAGCGGCTGTTTTTGTCTGGGGTAAAAGGGTAGAGAGTTAAGCCCCCTTGTTATTCTCTATAGAGCTTTAACGTAGACTAATGGATGTATTTTTTATCTGCCAATTTATTTTTCTTTCTCCCCTTTTGCATCTCAAGATCCAACTCCATAGGGTAAGAATCATATACATATACATATATATATATATATATATATATATATATATATATATATATATATATATATATATATATATATATATATATATATATACATACATACATATACATTAAAAAAATACTGGTATCATGAGCCATTTGCCAGAGTTTGCCACAGTGTGCAGGGTTTGACCTTCAAAGTACCTCAATCCATCGCAAACATCCCTGATGTGTGAATCATTAATATATAGACAAACCAAAATCTATTGCACCTTTTTTAATTAGTTGTTTGACACAGATGACATGGTGAAGGAAGGGAAGAGGACAGAAATAACTGCTTTGTCTCTGTTTGGATGGGACCTGGATTGGATGCAGCCAGTTGCTGGGTCCCCCTTGTCTTGAAAGTGGAGGGAGGATCGTTTTACTTTTCTTTTTTGCAGTGCAATAATAGGACCTGGCTCCTGCCAGTAGGCTCAGCCTCCAGGCCTCAGACTGCTCTGGTAATCTGGGAAATAGAAAGCGAGTGTAGTCGCGAGCCAGGTATCGATCGAGAGCCATTTGGACACCCATAGATACTCCCAGATAAAAGCATTCCTTACTTTACTGTACTATGTTTTTTTTTCTAGTTTGTGTATGTGTGTGTGTGGTACAGTGACGTGAGTAGGTGCAGTGTAGTGTGGTGGTGGTGCAGACGGGTCAGTGTTTGTGTGTTTGCACGCTGAAGCTAATCATTAACTCCTCTCTAACCATGCTCTCGTGGGACAGCTACTCAATCCGACACTCCATGAGCATGCCCACCATGAGGTAATGTCTGACTGTTTGTTAAAGGCTAAAGGACAGCGTTAGCACCACAATCACGTTTCTTTCTTTTCTTACGAAAAACTTGAAATGCAACTTATGTATAAAATCTTAAATGGTGACCAGGTGCAGTACCACATTGCATTGATTAGTCACAAATGAATTTGCAGTGTTTGATATGCAACACAAATGTATTGTTATACTGAAATCAAGAATGCGGAGTTCAACGTCCCAGGTCCTACTGTCTCCATTCACTTTGCCCTATTTCCTTCCCCTCTGTCGTTCACAGAAACTCACCAAGCTTCAAGTCTTTTGAGGAAAAAGTTGAAAGCACAGTGACAACTATTAAGGTAGGACATTTTGTGTGTTTGTGAGAAGAGAATGCTATTAAAACAGTTTGCTGAAGGCTATTATTCATACCTTTTGCTTCGTCTACATGATAGCATAGTTTTCTCTTCTCTGACCAGAAGCTACGGCCTAAACACAAATACTAAGCTTGACCGGCCCTAGATTTGCGTTTTAACAGCCGGCCTTATGTGACCCTGTCCCCTATCTCCCCCTGGTTCATCCTCTTCATCCAGACCAAGGTGGGGGGGCCCGAGCCCGGGGGTAGCTTTGAGGAAGTACTCTCCTCCGCAGCGCAGGCCAGCTCACAGGACCGGCCCAGCACCCCCCTGACAGACACCTTGGAGAGGCCCTGCTAGGGCCCCGTCCAACGGAGAACGAGGGACCCAACCAGGGATATTGACTTAAATGATCTCCATACTTTACACTGTGGCTGCAGTCAGCATTTGGTTCCAGGTACAAAAAAACGACATTGACGTGAATCCATTAAGCATTGTGATGCCCCACTAAATCATATCCTAGACGAGATAGTTACCGCCTCAAGCACATCCCAAAGATTAGTTTCCTACTCTCCTTAATCCTTGCTAATGGGAAGAGCTAAGCAAACGCACTCTATACTCTATTTTCTACCATTGACATGTTGTCACATAGATTTGACCGCACATACAGTACAGTACATGAGGTGCAGGCTGAAATATTAATGCATATCGATGCACACACTCTAGAATTAATTTGACACCAATACCAGGTGGAGGAAGTGTGCATTATATCATTTGTTTAATGATTTTCAAGTTATGGTATGTGACCAATGTTTGGATTTTATGGAAAAGAGAGAATGTTTCTGTGTTGTTGACTTGTCATTACTTGAATGCTGGATATTATTGCACTGATACATGTTTTCATCCAGGTCTACTAATTTAATTCATATCTTATTGAAAATGTCAAATATATTACTACTAGAACTAACACTTCAAATCAGATATGGTTGACTCAAACTCAACGGAATACTCGGAAAACTGTTCATCCCAAACTTAATTGTGATTGCCCTGGTCTCTCTCACATACAGACACAAATCTATTCAGCTACTACACCCTGATTAGTCATGCTCCTTTGAATAGTTCTGGTTGTTTCCTTAACCAGTGACAATCCCTTAAACACAACCCTTTAGAGTCCATCTTAAGAAGACAATGCAACTTAATGTGAAAAAAAGTGGGAATGGTTGTCTCCACAAGTGTCTGAAGAACCTAAACATGAACTACATTTAGTAATATAATTATTGACCTCTTTGGTTTTTCCATTTTTTCTTATCGCTTTAATTTGTGTTCAATTTCACCAATGAGCATAATTTGTGTTGAGTGAATGGTAAACATTTAAAAAGTTTGCCATGTTGGAAATGATGGCATGAAAGAGGCTTTTGTGATCGTCATGATTGCATTATCTATATGTTGAATGCGCCTTGAAAAAAAAAAAAAAAAGCGTTACGACTTTTACCAAAGCTTTTTACTAAAACCTTGCAATGTTGGCATATCCAAATACATGGCATTGAAATGAAATGTTACTGTTTCCGGTTTTTATTGTTACTCAACTATACTATATTTTAAATAAACTGCATTTATGAATAAACCATAATGTTTCAGTTTTATTTATTTTTTACGGATCATTTGTCTGGAAATGTGTCAATGTATATCGAAATGCATATTGATTGTACTACAAAATATATTTGAAATACTCTTACCAAAGGTTAGATCAAACAGCAGTTTTGAAATGTCTGTCAGACTTTATGTTATAGAGCCACATATTTGTCAACGAAATGGCAATGCTGACCAATGATTTCCTTTCTTCCCTCAATTTTCTTACAGCATAGAATCCAGAATCCCGAAGCCCCTCTTAAGCGTCACAGGACCACGGGTCATCTGACCATATAGTGGAACGCTGGGTGGCTAATGCTCAGAGTGAAGTCAAACATGTGACCCGACACAAATAGTTTAAACAGGAGGTCAGGGTGAAGAAGAAAAAAAAAAAAACCCTAGCAGCAACCATGGCAACCATTTGCATTTATCAACAATGTAAACAATTCTGTGTTCTTCTTAATGCAAATCTGGCGTCTTCCGGTGTTAGGCGCTCATCCGCCTCAGGGGAGTGTGTCTAGGGGTCCGGGGTCCCGGTCAGGACGTATGTGTCGGAGGTTCGGCGACCTTGCCTATGTGACCTCTTCGCTCTTCCTTGAGACAATCAACCAGCTGAATCACATCGGGGTGGTGAAAACGACCTGACGACGGCATCACGAGAGACGGTGGGAGGAAGGCAGAACGACAGTTGTACACGTGAGGAGAGGGATGTGTGAGGCTGGGTACTTTCAGACCATATCAGTGCATATCCGGGCCTAAAAGGGTTAAGGGTCCCTGTTTAACCAACGGGGGTTATATTGATTGAAATCCTTTTTAGAAGTGGGACGGTACAATCAGATGTAGAATGGACCATCAAACTTTTGGTACAGTCCGTCTATCCATACATCTGAGTGGACACTCCCCTGGTGGTATCCCTAGGGTAGATATTGTCCTGCCTACAGGGATGGAGATGCATACCTTCCGTCGAGTCAAAGAACTCCTGCAGTCTTCCAGGGGTTTTCTCCAGTTCTTCATACTCGTGGGCCTGGAGGATCATCTCCGCAAGGTCAAAGTCTTTGGCCAGCCTTGCTTCTGGGCTGCTCTGTGACTCGTACTCCTGTGTGGCCCGGGTGCATTACAGGAATACAGCAGATGAAGTCACATGTCCATCGGTGTTGGCACTAACAAATGATCTAGGAAATACACTAAACATCAATGGGAAGATTCCATTAAAATGATTGCAAAGGTTGTATCAAAACTTGTACAGATTTTTGCAGTTGTTCATGGAATCTTCCCATTGATGTTGAGTGTATGTCATAGGTAATTTGTTAGTATCAAGAAATGCACAAGGACTGGTCCAACAGAACATTGATTCATGGCTCATTGAACCATGAATCTCTTCTGGTCCAACATGTTTTTCCAGTTGCTAGATAAATGTGTTAGTCATTTATCAAATTGTCATTGGGGAAACCCCACAAAGAGCAGAGCACTGTGGTACTAGACCCTAGTACCACAGTGCTCTGTGGTTTGTGGGGTTTCCATGGATGTATAATACATTTAAAGAGAATGCAGCAAAGTAAAGTAGATGGAGTTTAGTTGAAACACACTTGCCTCCCAGAGTCCATAAATCTCATCTTTCAGACCCCCTTGCAGCAAATCTGTTAAAGTTGTCATTGCCTCCTGCGATGGTATGAGAAATTATGACTATTAATATGGGGAAGATGCATAATTGTACAGAAGGAACCCAGCAAGGCAAAAAGAGAGTGTCAAAAAGATATGAAAGGAAAAGGAGCTTCCCAGGCTCCAATAATTATCGATCAATACCATGAGAGGAGCAGGTCACCTTTTCTCTTCTATGCTTCTCTTCCTTGCTGACATTATCCATTGGAGCAATATCTCCCACAATGCTCTCTGCCATATCGTGAACCAGTGCGATCTTCATGCACCTGAGGACAGACGGAGAGGAGAGATGATCATTTCATATCAGAGAGGTTATTTGTTTTGCCCTTGACCTCCCGATGAGTGTTTGTGATAGCATAAACAGGACTGACCCACTCACCTTTCCTTGTTGACTTTGGGGTCTGTGATGGTCATCGCCATTATAGACATCCTGTACATGTGGTCGGAGACGCTCTCAGGCTGCTTCACGTCCCTGTACACCCAGCCGGTGCGTGGGACTCTCTATAATGACGCAAACAAGACATTGGGGCGATATAACAACACAGCACTTGGGGAGATAAAGATGCCTATGGGGTCCATTGGCCACTGTGGACCAACGTCAAAGCTCGTGTTGGTCTTTTTAAAGCCATTATGATGACTAGTATAAAGTCTAAACTTCACATGTGTGGTATCCCATCTCTTCACGTTGACATTTTATCTGAAATAAACTATTCTCAAGGTCCCAATTTTCAATATTTAAATGTAGCACGCTACAATTCGAACTATGTTTTTTAATGCAAAAGTTCTGTCGTCAATCTTACTTTTAGTTGTCCAACTAGTTTCAGAAATTGCAAAAGATTCATGCTTTCAGCGGTGCTCAATGAAGCTGCCATGTTTGGAGGCTTGGTGTTATGACCCGGTAGAAGACACGTAGGTTTATTAAAACTCTTATCCCTCTGCTCGCTTATAGACTCAAATATTATGAGTATCCATTTTTTCAATATTTTGTATTCCAACGTTACTGTGAATACGGCTAGATTTGGCGATAATGATAAAATACAGAAAGTCCTAATTTATGTTCATGAATGTTGGCCACACGATGGCGCAGCCTTAAAGGAAACTTGCGTAGTCACGCGCTGACGTCATATTGTGCGCGACGCGGGCGATTCATAATAAACAAAACAAACCACCCATCGTTTTTTGAAGTCTGTTGTTGTCAGAATTGTGAGTTTGCAAAATGAAGAAGGCACCTAGGTCAAAATTGAAGGCCGAGATCAAATCAAAAACAAAGTCTAATATTAATTTGAGGCCAGCGGCGGAAGCAATGGTGAGTCTATAAAGAGTTGTTAAAAACGTACATTCAGTGCTTTATATATATCGTTATAGTGAGGAACCTAATGAAGCTAACGTCAAAACGGAATCATTCTTTCCCTAGGTCGAACTTGGATTCCTCCTTTTTATTAATCAGCTTGCAGTGGAAGCAAGAACCAAAGCTTTTGGGGATAAATCTCTAACTATAAGAGCTCACCATCTCCCGGCAGTCTCCAAGGTAGGGTGTGGTTGACCCCCATAGCTGCAAGCAAGGACTACAAGGGCGTTGCGTCCTCTTGCGATGAGTGGCCATCCCGTGTTAGCATTTCAACACTTATTTATCTCCCGATTGCTGTGGACATCGTATTGTATCGTCATATATGTCCTCCATACAATATACATGTGTAACAGTGTCTGTTGAAAAACCCTCTCACCTTGATTTTGTTTTCCTTGTGTTCATAGATGTTATTGAAAAAATCAAGAGGATGAAGTGAACGCAGTCCTTGGCGAGGGTCATAGCATTGGATTTTTATAGTGTGAAGGACTCATGAAGTGACTCTCGAGCCTTGAACTGATGAATAAAGTTGTTTTGTACGGTAGGATTGACTGTTGTGAACTTGACTCCTGATATCAAACTCAGTCAGTCAGCTCAAGATCAGGCAGCCAGGATATTGTCAACACACAGGGCAGACACTCGCCGCTCTGTTTTTTATGTCTTACAAAAACATAAGTGACTGCATACTTTCAAGCATTAAATTTTTTTTAAATGCAGCCTTTGTTTAATATATTATGGCGCTACTTAACATCTGCATAACTGTCCCTGTTATCCTACGTGTTGCATGAGTGGGGAACCCGAGGGGTTTTCATGTTTTGGGAACATTAGTCAGTATCTGCTAGGTTCCCAAAACAGCCGACAGTCTTCTCACGTCTGGTTAGCAGTTTTGTTGATTAATTGAAAAGTAATCAAAACTCGGTCCCTCTTGCTGAAAATAGTCCTAAAGAAAAGTATGCAGTGCTCAGAATTAACTCTGAGGTTAAAGAATAAACACGTAGCGCTTTGTCCTATTTTTGGCCAATCATTTTGTCAAGTAGATGGATTCTATAGTGGTACACTGGAGATCATTCATTGTTTACGTTCCAAATGGATCATTTACAATATCCAGAAAAAAAAACCAAGGTAAAAACAAGTTAAGAGACTATGAAATGGGTGTTACAACTGGAACATACTAAATAGCCTACTCAGATATACTCCTATCACCATACAACACCCAAATGCTTCTCTATCCAAAATTATACCAAATAATATAAGCAGACGATACTGGTGGCTATAAAACGTCTGCTGAGTCTAGGCATGTATTTATTGGATGGAGAGGGCCAGATTTGGAGGATGAGATTTTTCTACTCAATGAAATCAGTGTGGTCACCTCACATGTTGCCTTCGCATAACTTATTGTTGGAGGACTGGAGGACTGCAGTACGCATCCAGGACGGTTACATGTATCAGACTGCAGTATGTGTTGATTTTAATTATTCCCAGGCACATCCAGGTACGCTAAACCATAGATAGATAGAACACTAGATGTCTTACGGCGGCGTCTAGAACGTCATCACAGGCGGCCATCTTACCACAGTCAAGCTTTCTGGTGGAATCTGTGGTAACCGAGGTAAGTCAGTGATCTGCACAAACGCTAATACTCTTATCTCGCTGAAATCTTGACGGATTTACAAACGGTTTGGTTTCTTACAAACGTTATTAACGTGGTTATAATTGTGGATGCTTGAACATGTTGAAATTGCAGCTTTCTCTTCGAAAAACGACTTAATCGTGCAGCTTAGTTGTGTATCACGGCTAGGCTACTAGCTACCCAGTCGTTTTACATCGAGGGGAGAGGCAGAATTGCTCCTTCTTTTCAATATAATTTAAGTTTAACATGATTCAACTGAAGTTGCACATGATTCCCAATCGGGTTGGTTTGTTAAAAACATCTTGCATTATGAATTCTACAGGAAATTGCTGACAAGTGAAGATGCCAGACTTTTGTGCAGCCTACGGATGCGCTAATCGACGAACTCTCGAAACTAGAACCCTTGGGATCACCTTTCACCTGTAGGATATTACAATATTATGACTTTATTTTTAGGATAATCGTTAGTTACTTAGTGGAAGTATATACAATACAGATCCTGTTACACAGGAACAGCGGGGCTAGTATAACATAATAGTATTGCTAGATTGTTGTTGACACAAGGCTTTTTAGAATATGTTTGTTAACACAATCACTGAATGAAATTTTGGACACCTTTTTTATAAATTGTTTTTAGTGTGGTTAATCTTGAATATGTTGACAATAATTAATATATCTGGGTACATTTCTCACTTTTTTAAGGTTTCCCAAAACCAGAGAGAGGAGGATTAAGTGGGAACTAGCCGTAAGAAGGGACGGTTTTGCTGCCTCTGACAGGACACTGCTCTGCAGTGACCACTTCAGGAGCGAGGACTTTGACAGGATGGGGCAGACGGTCCGGCTTAAAGATGGTGTTGTGCCAACCCTTTTCAATTTTCCAGCTCATCTTCAAAGGGTATGTGTATCATTGACCAACAATAATTTAAGGTGTATAAGATTGATATATCAATATAAATATGTGATTAAATGTCACACTTTAGTTTTTGTTTCTGCAAGTTATATAATTTGTTGTTTATTACAGCACATTTTAGACACTCAAAACTTCTTCACTTATGTTTATTTTAGTCGGTAGCGACAAGAAGCACAACCACTTCTAAAAGAGTGGAAGACAACCTGGCAATGGACTTGATCCCTGATGTTGTGAGTATTTGCATGTGGAATGTCACAAACTAATTAGAGCATCATATGGCTTGTTATATTAAATCCTTTATCTTGATGGTCCCCAGGTCTATGATGGTGTAAGTAGTCTAAGAGCCCAATATTATTTGAGGTGGTACTCTGTGTAAAAAGTTTGAAAACCACTGGCTATCTCACTTTCTCTGTCACTCATACACTGAATGAATAAACATGTGTGAACATTGAAACTACACCAAGGGGCAGGCAACCTTTATATTGTTGTCCAGAGCCACAAAACGCCTTATAAGTGGAGAAGCCTGTACAATTTCTTAAAAGTATGCTGTTGTGTTTTCTGTTGGAGAATTGGAGAACCTAAAAATGTATTCAGGCTCACAGAATTCAAAAGTGAAGATTGAATTGTTGAAAAAGTAAGTTGTTAATTTCCGTTTTACTTTTATTTATATATTTGTGTATTTTGCCAAAACAACAGGGAGCCACTGGAGAGAGGAGATTGAGCCACAAGCGGCAAGCCACTGACCACTTGTATGCATTGCCTGCTTGCCCTAAGGCTATAAAGGCCAAACTTGAAGAAGCCTCAGCGAGAGTGAGGAAACTGCAGCAGGAGAAGAGCAATGCCTTGAGGAGAGAAAACAGGGCCAAGAACCACATGCAGGCTGTTCTGGAGAAACTGAAGGAGAAAAATCTCATCAACGAAGAGCTGAAAGACAAGCTTGAATGCTACTCAGGTAAAATAAAAATATCACATTGAATATTTTGTGTATTTTATGTTCTTTGTTGCCTTCCTAATAACTATTAAAAGGAGACCTACCGAATCACTTTTTCTAATTGGATTTCAGATCTCCCGGTTCATCTCCTGTCGAGACAGGGTGTAGGGTACACCAAGGCCCAGAGAGATTTTGCCCTTACACTCCATCTTCATGGTCCAAAGGCATATCACTACCTGAGAGATACTCTGCATATCCACCTGCCACATCCCAGTTCATTGCAAAGGTATTCTTCATGATGTCTAATTTTACACTGGATTACATTAAGCGCTACAGACAATATTATTTAGTGTGTTGTCCACCATAGGGTTGCTTGGGTTAGTGGTTAAATGGCTACCTGGTTAAATATCTTCTTTTTAATTATACAAGGTGGCTGAGCTCTCTTGATGCCAGACTTGGTCTCAATAAAATGATGTTTGACATGTTGGAAAGACGGCGTCAGGAAGATGAGGTCATATACGGATGTGTCACTCTGATGCTGGATGCCGTGCCCATCAAAAAACACATCTAACATGATCCTCAGACACAAACAATGTTTGGATATGTGGACATGGGGGATCGACTGAATGAGACTGACATAGCTTCCGAGGTTCTTGTGTTTATGGTGGTTGGGCTTCAAGGTTATTGGAAAGCTCCAATTGCATATTTTTTTGACCAAGTCCCTCACACCAGAATCACAAAAAGTGTTAGTAGAGCATGCATTAGAAGAGCTGCATCATCGTCAGATAAGGGTGGTGTGCAGGACAATGGATGGTCATGCATCAACTATCAGTATGTGCACCCAACTTGGGTGCGATCTAAAAGAAGACCCCTGTGAGCCCTTGAAGACCCATTTCCCACATCCAGTAACCCATGACAATGTTTTTGTTATGATGGACGCTTGCCACATGCTGAAGCTGACACGCAATATGTTGCAGGTACATGCTTCGTCATAAACATTGACATGTTGATGACGGTGGTTCCTGTGCTGCTTGAAGGACAGCGCGTTTACACTGCCCGAGGTAAATTGCCTTATTGAGCTAGCACCCTAATTGACCCTCCCGGACCCTGCACACATTGGCGATTTAATGGGTTTCATTGTGATGTAAATGCAACGGCTCCGCGGTTCCGGGGGGGGGGGGGCTTGGGTAGAGGTGTACGCTGTCTCCACAGAGACAACGCAGCGATATCATCATGAGCAGTTCCAACTGGAGAGAAAGTGAAATCCGCAAGCTGCTGATTATGTAGGAGAAGGTGATGCAGTTGCATTAAACAAAGACATTGAAAGATGGTGCGATCTACGAGAGAGACGCAGAGAAACTGTCCTTACCAGGCTTTTGTGGTGGTCAGCAAAATAAAGAATATGGCGTTTTTGCACTTGTAAATAGTTAATCGCTACACACTCAGACGTGAACTCATTCTTGCATGCGGGTGTCTTCATTAATAAAAATATGTAAAAAGGCCGTCACCATTGTTGCAAGCAGTCTCTGCGTCTCACTGAACAACACAAAAAGGAGTGTGCCAGCCGATTGAACGAAGCTCAGTCATTTTTGGATATACCTTGTTACATAGGCCGAAGTCTTTTCCACCGACCGCGAACCCGTTCGGGTTCGCAGAAAGTGTTGAAAACTTAAAAAGAAAAATAGTCAGTGCCCACAAAATTCTCTTCATCCCGAGGTCGACCCGAGAGAGAATATTGATCCTCCTGATGACAATTAATTACGTCCCCGGGACGACAGGAAGTCATTAATTTTAATCCGTGCCATGTATATAATATCTGTGTAATATACTCGTATATCTTGTGTTTTTTTTAGGTGGCTGGAATAACAACCCTAATGCCGGCCAGTTCAAATGGCCAGTTCAAATGGGTCTGGCTTCAGAAAGCTGATGGAACCGCTGTGGAATTGTTAAACCATGAAGAGGCAATGTGACAGCACAGGATGAGACCCTAGCAGCGGTCATGGACACCTCCACAAGCCTGTAGATATGTCCTCTGCAGCAGGAGGAGAAGGTCTTCCATTCCCGTTTGCTGACATTCCTGCCCTAGTACACGACCACAGCTACCTTCCCGTCCGCTTCGATGGTCTTGAGGACAACGCTCTCGTGTCCATTTCAGGTAAAGGCTAACTGAAAGTCAATTTTGCCTATAACCGATAGTGCCAAAGTGTCAACTCTGTGGGAGAACAATCTGACGATAGTCCAAAAAAAGAAATGTCCCCTTAATTTCCCCATGTTTATTAATAATTATTATTATTATTATTATTATTATTATTATTATTATTATTATTATTATTATTATTATTCTAAGTTATGATATTATACTTACCCAAATTTCAGGATTTGTTGTGAGACGGGCTCTGAAGAAGCTGTCCTGTGAGGTCTGCCAGCCTGGTGACAGACGCTGCATCTGCTGTCGAGGACCAGAGCTACCACCTGCTGTGTCTAAGAAACAATGGAGGCCTGGTGGTTCCATCAGAGGGCACAGTGAGGGTCGTCAGGGCAGCAGAGTGGGTCATTCGCCAGGCATCAGCTAGTTTCAGACGATCACAGCCCATCAAACTGCTAGAGGTCTTATACATTGTACGGAAGAGGATCGGGTCAGAGGATGGACACTGGGGTTGCAGCGGCCCTCACAACCCCCACCCCCCCCTTCCCGTGAGGATAGACACTGGGGTATCAGCGGCCCTCACAACCCCACACCACCACCGCTCCCCTTCAAGTGTACATATTCTATATAGTTCTCTGCAAACCTATGGTGGCATCATGCCTTCATTGTGTCTCAAACAACCACAAAGGTTGCACATATTAGATTCATATTTTATCGTATTTGTCTAAATGCATACTTGACTGTAGGTAGATTTGAGTGAAGTTACCAACACAATAGATTGCTGAGTTTTAGTAGCCCATATATTGATTTAATATGAATAACTTGCGCATGTGTGTATTTATTGCACCTATCTGTTCTGTTTAATGTTAATTTCATATGAAAACCCATGGTTATAATTACATAAATACATCTCTGTACAGGGTGGGGATTTCAACATGCAGCCTTTCTTGTATATTTGTAAAGGGAAATCTTGTACCTATTTTAGAACATTCTATTTTTTTAGAACCTAACAATTATTCATAAGTATTGTCATAACTACATCTCTGACGTTTATAACAAACCAAACCGTTTGAAAATCGGTTGAAAATTGAGCAAGTTATGGTTATTTTAAAAAGTACATGTACTACTACCAACACAAGGTTATGGGTGAGCAGCTGACTGTGGCAAGATGGCTGCCAGTGCGGACGTTCGTCTCCATTGGCCAGCAGCGCAGACGAGACATCTGTTCTATATATATCAATGCGCTAAACAGTGAGGACCACGGTATGGACTTTAGGGGTGTGTTCCAGACGGAAGCAAGCGACATACGCACTTCGCCAAGTCCGTACAATACGGTTAAACGTGGCTGCCCAACAACCCAAGTACGTTTTCTTACGGAACAATCTATAAACTTGCCAGGAGGCCAGGTGAGTTCGTTGTTTTTAGAAAAAAGTTAACGTGCTTAGCCAGTTTGCTACGTAGTATACACCAGACTCCAATTATCTAATACTTCTAACAACCATTAAAGATGGCTGACTCGGTCACACATAGAAGGGTTTGGGCCTATAGCCAACTTGACGTCCACTCTAGTACAATTGCTATTTCGTATATGTCGTTTATAATGGTACGTGTATGTTTACACACTCGCTAGCTAGGAGCTAGTTGGGTGGGCGTGTCAGAAGAAGGGCCGAAGTAAACCATCTCCGGCCTGCCGGACTACAAGTCACGCCCTCTCCACGTTACGCCCCACTCTTGCAGTCCGCAGACAAACCCTCAGCCGCCTCGTTTGGATACCGTTGCCTGTTATATAAAACACATTAGCCAAACTACCTTGTTTTGGAAACGGCTTGGTACTATGTATATCCTCTCAATGGTTTGTTCGCACGAGTATGTTAATAGAACTTCATCTGGCAATAACATTAGCTCCCCTCCGTCATATTATTTGCCCACCCCCAAGTAACCTTAAACCTGTAAACATAAACAGTGGGAAAGGTATTTCCAGCCACTGCATATTCTGTAAACTGCGCTTTGAGTAACATGCTGTGTTAACGGAGCTGTACAACACTACTAATGTTGTGATACAAAGTTGTTAATTTACATTAACAGAAACATTATACATCCAATGACCTTTTAATCAGAACAAACCTCGCTCTCCGATGTGCCCTCTTTTCAGAATGGCAGACTCTGCCGACGTGGACTTCCCTCCAAACGCCCCGGCCCCCTCTAAGATGGCGTCCATCCCAGAGTGTGCCATCTGCCTGCAGAGCTGCGTGCACCCCGTGTGCCTCCCGTGCCGCCACGTCTTCTGCTTCCTGTGCATGAAGGGCGCCTCGTGGCAGAGCAAGCGCTGTGCCCTCTGTCGACAGGAAGTGCCCGAGGACTTCCTGGAGAGGCCCAAGCTGCTCTCCCCGGAGGCGTTGCGGGCGGCGCTGGGGGGGTCCGGGGTCGATGGGGGGGACCACGCCTGGTACTACGGGGGGAGCGGGGGCTGGTGGCAGTACGACGAGCGCACCAGCCGCGAGCTGGAGGACGCCTCCGCCAAAGGCATGACCAGCACGGAGATGCTGATCGCGGGCACCCTGTACGTGGCCGACCTGGAGAACATGGTCCAGTACCGGCGGAACCAGCCCGCCCGGCGCCGCCGCATGAAGCGGGACGCCGTGGGGGTCCCAAAGAAAGGGGTGGCAGGGCTGAGGCTGGAGCCCGAGGTCGACGCGGCCGCCGCCCCCGTCGTCGGCCCGCCTTCAGCGGCGGCGGTACCCGACACGGCGGCACCGGAGCGCATCAACTCGGCGGACGGCGCCGACGCAGACGGTGCCGCGGGCCGGCAGCAGTCTTCTTCCGGTGTCGGGGGGCTGCTCTCCGTCCTCCCGCTCAGGCCTCCCACAATCCTCGGTGGCCATGTGGCCCGGCCTCCCTCGCCCCCGGCGTCACCGTCCCTGGAAGAGGCCCTCTCCCAGCTGGGGCTCAGCCAGGGGCCCGCGGGTGAAGGAGGCGCGGCATCTGTGGCCGGAGGCCGGTCGTATGAGTGGGGGTCTGGCAGCAGTGAGGGCGAGGAGGACGAGCCAGGGCCGGCTGCCCCCGTGCCGCCGCGGCAGAGGGTGATTCTGTTGGCACGGCAACTCAGGGAGACTCGGCCAGACAGAACGCCGCCAGGAGGCGGGCCCAGCGGCTTGGCCCAGGGGGGCCGAGCCCACACCCCCGACGGACAGTGCACTGGGTCCCAGGTGTGACTGGGATCAGAAGAATCGTTGGGTTTATTTACGGAACCAGTCACTGCTCGTGTGGTTCAGTTGATTCAGATCAGTGAACGTTGTCGATCAAAGGCGATTTTCGTGTTCTTCAAGAAGTCAGCCAGCTCTTTGCTTTGTAACCTGCAGCCCTATACCTGCTGTACTTTCTACTGCTGATCCTCAAGAACAAAAACCTGTTATCTATTTCTCACTGAATTTACAGAAGATTGTGTCTGCTGTGAAGATAAGGAAAATAATTTGCACCTACTTTCTCTCCAGGGCTTTAGGGAAGAGGCTTAATGTAGCTTGATACCATTGGGAGATCAGATTCACTGAGATTCACTTTTTTATGATGATTTGTTTAACCGCTTAAATTGTGAATTGTAGCACTTTATATGCAACAGGATAGGACTCTAACTGCCGTAGGTTATTCTTTAGTAATATTGACAGGGAACCATAACCCAATTAACGTGTGTGTGTGTTTGTGTGTGTGTGTGTGTGTGTGTGTGTGTGTGTGTGTGTGTGTGTGTGTGTGTGTGTGTGTGTGTGTGTGTGTGTGTGTGTGTGTGTGTGTGTGTGTGTGTGTGTGTGTGCTTGAATCAGATTATATTGGCTCTATTTAAATCGCAGAGCAACGGTTGTTATATTAATATTGTGGTTGTGTTGTGAGTGGGGATGGGTGATGAAACGTTACTGGCACCGCCACTGGAAAGTATCCGGACACATTTAGAATGTTCCATTTGGATTTCTCTTCCTCAGCCAACACAGACGTACTTTATCAAAATACTACCAAAACGGGGATTTACATGTACCACACCAGTCCTTCTGTTGATTTCCAAAAGCTATTGATTAAGCTTCATTCCTACTTCATCCAATATTGGGTGTGCAATTACTTTAGGGTGAATTTGTGTGATCTGTGATCTTTACTTGTTTTTTTAAATAATAGGTATTGTCTCCGAAAAGTAATACTACTAAACAAGGGCGTAGGAACCGGGGGGGACGGAGGGGACGTGTCCCCTCCAATATGGGAGACAGGCGCATTTGTCCCACCTAAAAATTATACCGGATCGGTCAGGTTTCCGATATGTCTCCCCCCCAATGTTAAACTCATTCCTACGCCCCTGCTACTAAACCATTAATGCAGTTTTCCACGTGCCATGACATTGATTCATTAAATAGGCCTATACGGGGTCTGTCCAAAAGATGGCGCTATTGTATCAACATTTTTTCCGTCTGCGCAGAGAAAAGTTATATGATCTTAAAGGATTGGGAAAATGTAAACAGACAATGTTTTTGTTTGAAATTAGTTTGATAGAGGTATCACTTATTGAAAAACTGCAATTGTATGGTGACTAAAGTTAGAAAAACATCCACAATAACTTAAGTAAGAATTTATGCTTTAAAGATAGATACATGATTTTCTCCAATAATCTGTCCGTTATACCTATCAGCTAAAATGTGGATTGAGCAAAACGGGATTAATCAACCCACAATATAAATATCAGAAGCCTGTGTCTGTTTAATACTATTTTTACTGATTATTTTTCTTTTCATAAAACAGTTTAATCAGGATAACAGTATTGTATTACGTTAGACAACAATACATATAAATTATTTACTTAACCAATACACAGGCTTGCATGAGGCAATTTCGTGTGGCAAAAGCCAGGGCAAAAACCTACAGATGTGTCTTATGTTTATATGAAGGATGTAGTAGTAGTAGTCTGCATGGCAGACCAACAAGATTATACCAACACTGCACTATTCATCCCCTGCCTACTGGAGACTAGTGTGAGGGGAGCAGTAGAATAGTGCCCTTCATTCACTGCTCTTCTTGAATTAGTCAGTTTGCTGTTTATCTGTGTTTATTTGTTGTTTTATCTAAACCCTATTTAAGAGCGCTACACTTACTTACACTTACTCCCAAATACTTCTCCATCCATACTCAGTGAAAGAAATCAGAATCAGTTATGATTAGCCACAATCGCTGATTATGGCTTTGTTTTGAATGTTTTGTTAGATTTAGTACTATTCTTTCAGAGAAAATAAAGAAAATTCCACGTCCACTTAGCAAGCTGTTAACTGGTTACAAATGGTAAAGTACTATAGGCCTAATAACTTGGCTGCCGTAGCCTCAAAAAATGTATGTCTTGATCAATCTATTATATAGATAAAACATTTTAGATTGTTTATGTTTAAGTGCACATACATACAATTGATGTATCACTGATGGATCAATTCAATCCCTCCATGCTTTCGTTGAACATGACCATGAAGTGTCCACGTGTCTATCTGAGTAACAACTAAACTGGGTGCCAAGGGTAGAATAGCTCCAGTAATCAGAACACAAGGTTACCATTCTCTCTTGTTGTACTTTATGTACTTTTTAATGAGTAGTTGTCAAGTGCCCACACTAAGACATACCGTTCCTTTCACCTGCAGCATGGGTCGTCTTACAAGTGGCTCACCCTGACGCCCCTGCTTGACCCCTGGTCTCTGGAGTCTTCCATGGAGGCTTTGCTGCCGGGCATATTTTGGGAGCCCCTTGCATGACAGTGTGTGTGCGAGAGAGGAAGGTGAGACAGTAAGAGTGAGAGGCCGCAGGAGAAGGTCAGAGCATTATGGAAGGGCAGCTGGCTGGGGGAACTGTCTTAGACAAACAAACAGGAACGTCACATGATAACAGGATAACAAGGAGTCACATGTGGCGAATACCATTACAGTGGAGGTGTCGAAAAATGTGAAGGACAAGGGGCTAAGGGTGTGTGTGTCTCGTGTCCACACGGTAGGTCTCGTGTTTAGGGCGGTTGTGAGGCAGTTTGACCCGCGCCCCCCAGCAAAATATCTAAATTCATTCACTGTTGTTTTGGATGGCAGCCTGGGCTAACTAGTAAACAGTCCTGTGTATGGGGAACAGTGTATGGGGAAAAAAACTAGGAAGGTGGAAGAAACGCAGTGTTGCGTTGATCTCTCGCCCTTCATCTCAGTTGGGTATGGTATACGATAGGTCAGAACAACAGGCACCCAAGCAGACTGGAGAGAACCCATAATGTACACAATGTTGTTGTGCAGACACATACTGTAGTTGAACTTCCGATCCGGTCATATCCCAGTCGAATTCTATGAGGAGTGTTTCTTTTCACACCCAGAGAATACACACACTCCGTTCCCTCCTCCTGAAAATAGCCTGAGCCATGTATCTCATCAGCCCTTGTTGCCAGGGGTGTTTTGTGTCAATTACTTATTACCGTGCTTTGTCGCCTTTGAAAGTGTGTGTGTGTGTGTGTGTGTGCGCGTGTGTATGTGTGTTTGTGTGTATGTACGTGTGTGTGTGTGTTGTCTGTATGTCTGTGTCTGTCTGTCGATCTTACTCTGTATTTATGTATGTGCACAATAAATATATTATTACATATTCTATTATAACATTCTATTACTTCTAGAATGCACAAAGATTTAACTCAGTCATGTAGGCCTACAAAATGGGCAATGTATATATAAATATATTCATAGTTATGGTCTGGCCGCATGTATTGCAATTAGACCCCACACCTTATTAAAAGACCATTACCGCCTATAATAAAAAACAGTTGTCAAATAGCAGTTAAGAGTTATATTTCAGATCTGAGCTCATGGCGTCTGTACATTTACACATCTTGGCGTGCGTTTGCAGCATTACGATTCACGGAGTACATTCACAGACAGTGTGGCTCACTGGCAGTGCGAGTGGGAGCCAGCGATGACCTAATGCTACTGTAACAATCATCAGCCTAACACCATTAATGCCTATCATGTGACGGCCGTCGCTAAGTCCGCCACTACCGAGTACTGAACCGTTGACACTTTAGCGGTGCTGGGAGGATCACTCAGCGCACCGGTTCATTGTTGGCTCCACCTGATAATTGCTGGATTAAGGGTGTCCTGCATGCCTAACGATCAGAAGACTGTTTATAGTTGTTGAGATATTATATAAATGTGGAAAATTGTTTTACATAACGTTTTATGGCGAAATTAGAAAAAAGGCCACAGTGTTAATTGTGATTTCATGTTTTATAATATGATGAATTTATAGTACTACAGGCAAACTTAATTCACAGCAATTGGCTAAAAATATATATATTTTTCTCGTGCATTTTCAGAACCACCACCTTTGCTAATTAACCACGTTAAATTGAACAGTTGCCTTTCAAGTAAAAAGTAACGACTGAGTGGACCAAATTGATATAATGTAGTCAACTGTATTATAGTTGCTTTAAAATGCAGTGGAGTGGAGGTCACACCTTTCCAAACAAAAATAAAAGCAGCTAAGTTTCATGCTAGAGTCAATGTACTTGGTTAAGTTCCACCAATGCACTAATGTCTCAACTTTCCTCTATTGGACATGGGCCACCTCTGAACTTTTTTTGTTGAAGGTTTTATCCTTTTTATTGAAGACAGGAAGATATGGAAGATAGCGGGGAAGACATGCAGCAAAGGACCAAGGGCAGGAATCGAACTCCGGTCGCTGCGGTAAGGACTGGGCCATCTCTCAACTTGTCGAACCAAAGTGAAGCCTATATGCTAGTTCTGTGCCTGGACATGGAAATACAATCTTGTGCATTGCATAATGTCCACTCTTAAAGATAAGGTTGACAATATGTAGGCTAATGCATCTTCAATTCAATAATATGAACTTAGACTTGAAAGATCATAATTATGAAATTCCATCATTATGAAATTCCAAAATATATTAGTAACTCAAAACACAATAAATCCACATTGTATCCACATTCATGATTCATGATAACAATGACCTGAATCATAAATGGAAAAGCATGAATTATCCAGTATCAAGGATTCGTTCTCAGCCCCCCCCCCCCCCCCCCCCCCCCCCCGCCCCCCCCCCCCCCCCCCCCCCCCCCCCCAGACATCGCCCTTCATGGTGCATTAGAGGCCAGTTCAGCTCCACAACATAGAAACATCGGGCGGGTG